>NC_066603.1:3900000-3925000 GCF_905475345.1 Vespula vulgaris
ACGTCGGACAGGACACACACGAATGAAGTGAGGGAAAGATACCCACACATGTTAAACGTGAGCGTACATAGGAAAGTATAGAAAGGAGAGTAACATATAGAAAGCATCTATACATCCCACATACATACATATATACATACATACATATTATATGCATATATACATACATATATACATATATACGTACATATATATATATATATATATATATATATATATATATATATATATATAAATGAACGCATTTTGCTTCAACTCCTACTATCTTCTCTACGGGCAAGGCTCGAGAGTCGAGGCGAACGGACGTGCGGGGCCTATCTGCCGATCTACCACTCCGGCAATTAAGTCAAACAAAGGCACAACCGTCGCGATCGATTCGGTCTTCCTACTAGCGCGACAAAGTGTCACGCTCCAACGCTCCACTCGAGTGTTTCTATCTCTTTTAACTTAAAACCCGCTTCAAATAAATCAACTTTTCTCTATCTTTTGAGCTATTCGACTTGACCGAAAAATCATTACGCCTTTTCTCCAAGAATATATATAATATATTTATCGAAATATATCACTAGTTATACGCGCGTGTGTGTGTGTGTAAAAATTGTTAGGAATGGATATTTCGAAATGTACTATTTGACAGTATCTTTTTTTTTTTTTCTTTTAAATTGACTAATTCGTTTCTCAATGTCAATAAAAGTTATTTATATAATGATATTATTAGATCGTTATTATTATTAAATTGTATGGTAAGATCGATTTATATATAAATAATATATATGTAAATATATATTAGACATATATTAGACATTATATAATTAACGGGCATTATATAATAATCTATAAAAATAGTATATATATATATATATATATTAGTTTAGTGATTCATTTCAAATTTTATCCAATTGAAAATATAAGACAATAAAGTCTATTTTCGATGTTTTAATTATTAAGTATATTTGGATGTTTTTTTCCATTATAGAAAAGATAAATATACAAATGCAAACGGCAAAGATTTCTACTATTTACGAAGATGATCCTTTCATGCGGAAAGCTTGTTAGAAAGTGGTTCATAAAGTTTAAAGCTGAAAATTTTAATTTTGTAGAACTCTAGCGCTCGAGAAAAATCTTTAAGAATTGATGATGACCAAATTAAGAACATAGATCGAGAATAACCAGTTCTATATAGTTCTCTAAATAGCCAGGATATTAAATTTATCAAAAACTACCTTGTTCGCGAAGCTTTTACTGGGTGTTGGATTACTAATAAACTTTCTTTACAACTAGATACTTACTGCATTGTATATTGTAGAATTTCGTTTTATATACATGTGTGTGTGTATGTATAAAACAGATGTATATAATAGAATACGGAAATGATAACTTATGTTCGTATAATATAATATACAAGTGTACTATATAACTTTACCGTTACAACTCTTTGTACAACTCTATTTTTTTCAAAAAAAAAAAAAAAGAGAAACTATATAACGTGAGAAAATTATAATACCTTAATAATTATATTATACCAAATATAGCTTATACTTAAAATAAAATAAAAAGAAAAGAAAGAAATATGAAAAGTTTCAGATACGATTAAGTTTATCTCGATAAAACGAAATAAAAAAATAGCTAATAGAATGATTTAAAAATTACACAAATATTACATAAAGGATTAACTTATTAATCAAGTATATTTTTGATTGGTTAAGAATGAATATATAAAATTTATTTCTATTGAAATAAAATAAAAATACTAATGAATACTAGAAACTTTGGCTTAATTACTGAATCTTAAAACGTGGAATTGTGAGGTATAATGTTTTTTTTAATAGAAGTAAGAAACAAATAATTGATTTATCCCTTTATTACGAGAGAAAGTCTTTATGACGAGTTAACTGGTCTCTTCTTAATTAATTAATAAATTAAACATTTCCGTTTCTTTTTCTTTTTTCCTTTTTAACGTTCAAAGAGAGAAATCTACACACACACACACACACGCACGCACGCACGCACGCACGCACGCATTATATATTTGTCAAGTCGAGTTATGAACGTGCAATATTACGCTTAACTACATATCCGAAACAAAATTTCCGACGGAACAATTGCACTCGATGATATATTCAAAATTCGATTATTACAGGAGGATCTCTCGTAAATATGTCGATACGAAATTTATTCGATATTTCAAACGACTGGTCCAAATGACGCTGTTCCCTTTTTCTCCGATGTTCGAACAAAATTACGTTCCTTTTAATAATCGAGAATCGACTTACGAATTAAATAAAACAGTTTCTGTAATTGAAGATCCATTTAAAAAGAGAAAAAGAGCAAAAAGGAAAAAAAAAAGGAAAGAAAAAAGATCATCGATCCTGAACTTTCAATTAAACAAACTGTATGAATATATGGGATTACATTAAAAAGCAAAAAATCTACCTTTCAACTAACAGTTTATCAACAGTTGATATATTTCTATAGAGATTAGTTTCTGTTAGACAAACATGTTCTCTGTTTCCCAATCACAAACTTCTCTCGATGAAACAAGTTTGTGGATTTGTAGGAATATTATATAACGTATGTGACTCATATAACATGGATTCGTGTAATAGCAAGTATATATATATATATATATATATATATATATATATATATATATATATGCATGGTATCCTATGCAACTGAAATAAATTACATTTCCTAAACAGTTGAAAATAGAAAAAAATTATAGATCATATCATTTAATGGTCAAAGTTAAATGGTATCAGACGATATATAATATACAAATAATTTTATACACTTTTCTGCTAATTATTTAAGTATAATTATTTAGATTTCTCTAAGTATTCTGGCATATGGGTAATGAATAATTTACAAATGGAAATCTTAATCTTACATTAATATTCGTGATTAATATTAGTAGCCGGTTCATGTTTATCGAAATAATTAAGAAAACTTTTAGCTATAATAACTTCCTGATGTATAAATTTAGGATATAAATATGTTAATGCTTTTATGTAGAGCATAAAAAAACTAAATCAATTGATTCAGTCAAATATATAGGTTTCCATTTAAAAACAAAAGTACAATTATGTTTTTTTAATCATATCCATGGATAACATTATTTATATATTATTCACCATCTGATATAACGTTTAACTTTGATCTATAACATTTTGTTCTATTTTCAACATAGATACAGTCTATTCCAATTGCGTGAGATTTGCCGAGAGACCTAAATAATTTAAAAAACTTTTAACATATAAGTTTAGGACATAGATATGTTAATACTTTTATGTAGAGCATAAAAAAATTAAATCGATTGATTCAGTTAAAAATAATGGTTTTCATAAAAAAGAAAAAATTATACAGTTGCTTTTTTTTTTAATGCATCAGTGCGTGAAAATGGACGACATTATTTGCATATTATGGATCATCTGATACCATTTAACTACGACCTATTTCCAACTGTTTAGGTAACACAACCTATTTCAGTTACGTTGGATTTACCGACATATCTAAATAATTGAACAAAATTTAGCTACGATAATTTTCTAACGTATAATTCTGTTAATACTTTTATGTAGAGTTATAAAAAAAAACTAGATCAATTGGTTCAGTCAAAAATATCGGTTTCCATTGACAAGAAAAAAAAATTAATAAATAAAATAAAATAAAATAAAATACAATACAGTTGCATTTTTCTGATGCATCAATGTATGAAAACGAATAACATTATTAGCATTATTACATTATTAATACCATCCAATACTATTTAACATAACATTCTTTTTTTTTTGGTATTTTCAATCGTTTAAAAGATACAGACTGTTTCAATTACGTTGAACATCCTACGTATATGAGCTTTCTATAATATAGACGTTCAAGTAATTATAAAGTAATTCATTATTCTATCAGGTTAAAAGAAAAAGTCGTCTGATATTTGCAATAGATACTATAAAAGTGAAATGGAAGAGAGTAGATAACCCGAAGTACAGAGTAGAGAGTTCGCTGGTAGAAAAACGCATGTCTTTAATTAACCGAAGTAACAAGTTTTGCATGAAACTTAATCCAGCTCCTTTTCCGACTCTTTCCAAGCGAAAGAGAAGAACCAGGTAGAGGAGGAGAAGGAAGAGGAGAAGTAGGAGCAAGAGGAGGAGGAGGAGGAGGAGGAGGAGGTGGAAGAGGAGAAAGAGGAGGAGGTGGAGAAGTCGAGGTAATGGTTAAAGCTCCAAAGCTTCCGACAACTTCGTTTCCTTTCGAAGCATACCAACTGCATACGTAGCTCCAGGTACGCATTGCCAGAGAGAAATAGAACATTTCTACAGCTTCATCTTTATTTTTCAACAAATTAAATTTCACGATCCCGATCTCCCTTATACGATAGAAGATATAAGATACCACCGATCTATTTATTTTTTTTTCTTTTTCTCTTTTTATTTTTCTTTCTTTTTTTTTCTATAATTTCTTTTCCTTTCTTTTTCTCTATTTTCTTCTTCATTACCTTCACAACGGCCGACAACTTTTTCCCGCGCGATTTAATCATATACGATAAAATTGATATTAATGGATTTTCGGAATTCGTACGATTCGAGGTTGATATAAATAAAAGTGAAAATAAAAAGAAAAAAAAAAAAAAGAGCGATTAAAAATCAGGTATCTCGTGAAGATATCAAATGTACCGGGGCCAATTAATGTATAATCTGTAAATGAATAATCTCATAAACGAATTACTCTATAATTTCGATGTAATTTCGTTCGAACAAAATGATCTCGTCCTTATTAATTTTACAATAATACTGTTGATAAACGTGCATGTACGCATATATATTATATATATATATATATATATATATATATATATATATATATATACATACTGAAAGAGAAATAAAGAGAGAGAGAGAGAGAGGGAGAGGAAGGGAAAGAGATAGAGAATGTTCCATAGAGAATTTAGAGAAATGAGTAACAAAAAGACGAAAGGTAAATCCGAGGAAAACTTTGAACGTGTGGACGAGCTTGGAGCAGGCGTACGGGTTTTCAGCAAACAACGGAAGAGTTCCCGAGGATTCTGCTGCTGGTGGTGTTACTAGTGGTGGTAGAGAAAGGTCCACTCAAAAGACACGTACCTACTTCTCAGCGAAAGCCGCAAATGGATGGCTCTGTGCGTTCATCGATCGCAAGAACACACGTATCGTCAAGGGAGAGATAGAGAGAAAGAGAGAAAGAGAGAAAGAGAGAGAGAGAGGGAGAGGGAGAGAGGGAGAGAGAGTGAAAGAGGTTCTTCTAACTGCTCTTAAAGGTCCAACGTTAACTCTCCACCACCACTAATACTCAACCCACCCCTTTTTTTTTACGTAGACCATCGAGCGTGCTGTCGACACTTTCAACAACTTCAAACCTTCTCTATCTTCTTCTCTCTTGCACATACACAGCGAGAAAGAGAGAGAGAGAGAGAGAGAGAGAGAGAATGCATTCGCGTCGTTATCCTTCGTTTATTGCGCGAGGAAACACCTAATCATCCCTTTGTTAGAATCGTTTTACTTGCTTGGATTCTTAACGGCATTCTTATCCTTTCCAAAGCATAAATTTCAAATCGTTTTGAGATAAGTAACATAGACCGAGATTCCTCGTTTAAAGGCAATCCAGATATTAGAACAGATTAAAAATGAAAAATAACTTTATAATTGTAGGAAATTTGTATAAGACAAAAAGAAAAGGAAAAGAGAAGGAAGAGGATGGAGAAGAAAGGAAGGAAAAAAGAAAAGAAAAGAAGAGAAATGAGAAGAAAGTGAAAGGAAGAAAAAAGAAGAAAAGAAACGCGTAAACGTAAGCTTCGCGAAAGTATTGTAATTAAAAACGGAAAACCTAAGAGCAAACCTACTAAAGAGTAGGTAATACCTTCCCTCTTCTAAAAGGGGACAATATTTGAGCGATATGATAAAAGGCAGCTTTAAAAGATAAAACGAAAGTCTGACTAGCCGTTACTAGAAAAGAGGTAATAATTTTCTATGCAAGAAAGAAGAGGTCACCGTGCCAACCTCAATTCACAGGTGTAGATACACACACACATATATACATACATACACTATCATGGGTACTCGAGCTTGGCCGCACACGCACACATCGAAAACATACATATATATGTATATAAGATCTAAGCCATAACGTACAAGAGGTGAACACGAAACGAGATAGCCCAAGGTGCGATGACAACGACAAGGACTATGGCTTTCGTTATCGCGCTTAAATGGGTTGCGTTTCATGCGGAACTACCCCCTGGCTAACTGGCTCGCATACTGCTGCTTTTCCGTTAGTGCTCCTAACGTGCCTCTCTTACTGGCTAAGAAAGATTGCTTGTAAGGGTCGAACTACTTGCTCTAGGTTTGCTCACTAAAGTTCCACCTTCTTTGCGTCGTCTTCTTCTTCTTCTTCTTCGTCTTCTTCTTCGTCTTCTTCTTCTTCGTCTTCTTATCGGGTAGCTTTTCTTTGTCGTAGCTCTCTCTTTGTCCGTGCCAACCCATTGTTGAACAGGACGCGATTTCCAAGCTCTCTCGCAGCCCCTTACGTTTCTCAAAAACCTACCCATACTCTACTCCCATAACACCTACTTTTCCAACCTCAAGCCCCTTCTTCTTCTTCTTCTTCTTCTTCTTCTTTCTCTTCTTCTCTTAACGTTGAATCTCGTTCTTCTCGATCTTTCTCTTTCTCTCTTCTTTCAAGACTTCCTAGGTAAGGGTCGAATTCTTTCGTCAGGATTGGACGCATCTAGGTGTACGAGTCTCTTTCCGTCTTTTGTACGTTCCAACCGATTTCGTTTCTCTCTCTCTCTCTCTCTCTCTCTCTCTCTCTCTCTCTATCTATCTATCTATCTATATCTCTCTGTCTCTCTCTCTCTCTCTCTCTTTCTCTCTCTGTCTGTCTACCTCGTGTAAATTCTCTTTTCACTCGCCACCTATCGAGAGCTCTTATTTCTCTTTCAACTTGACTGACCGTAAAGCTAAAGCTCGGTAAATGGATCTCTTTTCTCTTTCATTCTATGTGTACTTACTACATTGCACTAGTCTACTACTATTACTACTACTACTACTACTATTACGTTACTATACACACACAGACAGCACATGCGCGCCACACCTATGTGCGCACGTATATAAGTATTTTAGAAAATTTTTATCTAATTAGAAGATAGTGGCTATTTGCGATCATGATCACTAAATTGTATGGAAGTTATGTTTCTTTTTTTGAAATTTTTGTAGAAATTAATAATCTTTAGATCTCTCTCTCTCTCTCTCTCTCTCTCTCTCTCTCTCTCTCTCTCTCTCTCTCTCTCTGCTTATCTTTCTGTCTCTTTCTCTCTTCCATATCACACGTCGAAACGACAAATTAAAAATTTCTTTTTTTTCTATTTTTCAATGTCCAAAATGTTATTATATATATATATATATATATATATATATATATATATGTAATCTTATATATATATATATTATCATAGATGATTATTATCATTAAAAAAATGTTACCTAAACGTTATCCTCCTTTTATTTGTATTAATATATAATATTAAGAGAGTTAATAATAACAAATAAATCGCATTTTATTTTTCAATTTCCATAATTTCAAGTAACTGTCGAAACGCATATAAATTTAATAAAAAGAGGTCGACGGGTGTTATTATTAATTTGAAGTTAAATTTAAATTACGTGCAAGAGAGATGGATCTGTATTATTAATTAATACTCTTGCTTAAATATGTATATCATTTGTTACATTTATTTCAGTGGGATATACACTACTTCAGAGAAATAAAATTAATAAATAAAAATATCCGATCGGTTACACTCAAGTCACCATCATCCGTTATGGATGGTTATCGATGTGCTTGGGGAAAAAAAAAAAAAAAAAAGAGAGAAAAAAAGAAAAATGAACGAAGGGTTATACGAACGTTGACAGGTTCTACTCGTTTTAATGAAAATATTAGTTTTTGATTTCCATCGTTTACTCGATGGATCTGCCATGTTCTCTTTCTCTCTCCATCTCTCTCTCTCTCTCTCTCTTGCTCGCACGTGAAGAAGATCGAAGAATTCGTGTTAAAAGTGTTTATGTGCATTCCTAGATAAAAATATTAAAGTAAAAGATTTTTAAACGAATTTCGTGTATGTTCGAATTTGTGCATGTGTACACACGAACGCCAAAAAAAGAAATCCTTAATAATAATTTCCTGCTAGTCGCTACGTTTTTTATTTTTTTTCTTTTTTTTTTCTTTTCTGGTTTTTTTTTTTTTTTTTTTTTAAGGAATTATCCATCGCTTCTCATTTATCCTTGTTCATTGACCGAAATCAATAACTAACTATAGATATGTAGAACAATATACGTATGTATAGAAAAAATATACAAAGGATACAAAATTTTCTATCTATTTTTCTTTGAATAATCAATTCGAATACAAAATCATATTGTTTCTATAATAATAAAATATAATATTGATTTTTTATAATTTTTTTATAACTTTCAAATGGTATACACTTATATATAGCCATATTTTATAAATTTTATTTCATTTTATCGAAATATTAATTGGTATTTCATATTAAAAATTTTTCGTGTTCCTTTTTTTTTTTTTTAATATATGTTACTATTACATTTAATATTACATAATGTAAACAATTATATAATTACATTAATGTAAACTATATAATAAACGCTAATTATTTGTATATATGTGTATATATAAATTTATTCGTGTAATTATATTTTTTAAATAATACATATATGATAATAATCGTATAATTATAAGAATGTATAAATATCAAATTTAATATATTTATATATTAGATATATAAAATATAAAAATTGTATAGGTACAAAAATTATTTATAAAAAAATATACTAGAGAGAGAGAGAGAGAGAGAGAGAGAGAGAGAGAGAGAGAGAGAGAAGGAAGAGAGAAGAGTAAATATAATTATGATAATATAAATAATACTATTACTTTCATATTATATAATTTTTTTTTGTAAAAATAAAAAGAAAAATAAGAGAAATAATGTTATAAAGTGAAATTACATTCTATAAAAAAAGAAAGTAATTATTATAATAATAAAAATCTGTTATATATATATAATGTGTGTATGTGTATATATACATATATATAAATATATTATATATGCGTGTGTGTATGTATCTTTTATGATATTTCTCATTTTCTTGAATTTTTTAAAGGAAAGCAATTATTATATTAACTTCATATCAGACAGTCAAATCTGGTTGTATAAGTAAAAATCAGGTCATTTAATAATGATATCAGAAACATTTTCCGTAATATTCTCGTTTTTCAACTATATCGCTTAACGTCATCGAACTACATTTTAAGCAATTTTCTTCCTATCCGCAGAGAGAGGAAAAGACAGAAAGAGAGAAAGAGAGAAAGAAGAAAGAAAGAAAAAGAAAGAAGAAGAAAGGAGGAAGAAGAAGAAAGAAGAAGGAAAAGGGAAGATGAAGGAAAAAGAAAGAAGGAAGAAGAAGGAAAAGGGAAAAAGAAGGAAAAAGAAAGAAGAAGAAAATGTTTGAAGTTATAAACGTTAGTCGAGATAGACGAGTGTAGAGTAAGGATAAGTTTTTGCTCGAATCAGAAGGGGAGATCGAGGGGTTCAGTTTCCTCCAGTAAAACGAAGTATTCTTATCGCTCGACAAACTCGTACCTTCCCCACGCGCATCTCGTTTCGCCTAACGAAATCCTCTCCTTGGCGATGTCTCAGAATTCGTTGAAAATAGAGAAGGAGTGCAAGAGAGAACGAGAGAGAATGAGAAAGAACGAGAGAGAGAGAGAGAGAGAGAAAGAGACGATAGGACCCGTTTGTTGCGAAAATTTGGTTCCTTGTATGCGAGAGCGACGTCGATTTGGCACGTACATCCTTCTCATCCGTTTCCTACGATCTTCCTACTTTTCCCCGTCTTCCACGAATAATATAATCCTATCTACTCCCTCCTACCCCTCCCCTTACGAATTTTGAGCCATTTCTCGTTTCGAACGTTTCCCCGAGACTGAGACTACTTTTAATCCTTCGTGAAAGGCAGAAAGCACGAATTAACTCTAACAACCACTCGACAACGATGTACACATTTTCTTTTTTGCCTGTGGATGAACTCTAACCTAAGTTTTTTTTTTTTTATTCGCGTATAAAAGGAAAAGAAAATTAGACGGTGATAATAATAATAATAGTTAATAGTAATAATGATGATAATAATAGTAATATATATTATATTGTGTATATATATATATATATATATATGTATGTATGTATGTATGTATGTATGTATGTATATAATTATATACGATGTGTGAATTATATTTACAGAGTTATTCAAACTGTTATCTGTATTTAGATTAGTAATTAGATTAGTATTTTATGTTATAGTAAAAAAATTATAAAAAATTGATATTATATTCTAGACAGTATTTAGATTAGTAATTAGATTTAATAATAGATTAGTAATTTTATAATACAAGTTTCACTAGAAGTTTTAGTTATAGTATAAATTTCAGTTATCAGTATAAGTTGTAGTATAAGTATCATATTTTATATATAATTTTGTATATAATTTTATTTTATTTTTTATATACAATCTTATATACGATTTTATAATATATACATATACACGCGTCTTACATGTGTGTGTGTGTGTGTGTGTGTGTGTGTGCACATACATATACACACACACACACACACAAATTGTAGAATATATTGATTCATGTTTTCACAGACTTCGTAAATGTCGTGATATTGTTAACACGTACGATTCGGTTAGCGATATAGTTGGTTCGAAAATTATACGTCGTTGTACCAAGAAACATCTAACCCTCGAATCGAAATTAATCACGAACGAGACCAAAGTTTTATGTATTGTAATGTAACTGACGAGTCTATGATACTAAACGAAGTATAATAATACAACATATATTCTTAAAATATGCTAATTATACTCGTGAGTCACGTTACACGATGTTAGAGTTTTAGGAAATGCTATTTCTGCAATGACGTTACGAACTGGCAACTGTTTGCGAAAAACAGAGAGACAGAAAGTTCTTTTGATCGCGAGTTATTTTATATGACTAACTATCTGTCAAGACGATAGAAATAATTTGAAAAAAAAAATAAAAGAGAAAGGGAAGGTTAAAGGATAACTATTTTAAGGATAGAAGTTCAAGAGAAACCGAACGTCTCATTTAATCTACGAACCTTACACAAGAGTGTTTATTGCCTGGCCTTGTAATTGTTCTAGGAAACTACGAGGTTAACTAGAAATGTCTAATACTTGGACAATGATGAACAATGTGTGTCTTTTTTATCTTTAGCGAACGCCCAACGAATTCTCACGGGCAAATGGTCTGCATGATAATATATGATCCTTGAAGAAAAGGTTTAAAACCATCAAGGGTGCGAGTGAGTCGATAGAATATATCATAGCGAACATTAATCTTCGGATAAGAGTTAACAGTCAATTTTATTTTTAACAATAAACAAGAAATGAAATAAAATTTGCAAAATACATGTATATAAGACTTTTCGATTTATTACACGATGTTATAAAAGATTTTAATACAATTATTTATTTATTTATTTATTTATTTATTTATTTATTTCTCGTCCATTTAATATTGGTATTTAAAATAATAATGAAGAAAATAAATAAATTCTTGACAATGACATCCATATTTGAAGTAATTCAAAATGTAATATTAAAATATAAAAAAAAAATAATAATAATAATCGATATCGTAATAAAATTAAATATTAAACATTATAGTTTATCGTTCGTGAAACATCCTGTAACAAGATTTCAACCCTCTTCTCCGAGGATATTTATGTCAAATTATACAGAATGTTTATAAATTATCTGTATAAATTATCGAAATGATATCAAATCTTTATTAATTGCTTTCAAGCAAGAACATTAATGATATTTTACAGAAAAAATGTTAAAGTTTAACTTCAAAGTCGCAAACATTCGTTACAGGTACCATTCGTTATATACAAAATGTCCGAACGATAATCTAACTCTTGTCAGACACAATGAATCGTGTCACCATCGATTTATCGAATTGCACTGCGAATTTTTTTCTTATGTTCATTAAAATCGACGATTTTAATCTTGTATACACGATGCTTAATGGGATTTATTTTCATCCCGTACATTTGCAAGGGTTTACGCTATGAATTCTCATTGTCACAATTTTTGTTCGATTTTAATGATCAAGAGTTCGTTCGAACGATAAAGACTTTTTACAGGAGATAATCGCGTTCGATTTTTAAAAAATATTTTCTTTGCAAAAGTCACGTTTACAAATAGATCGTTTACAAGAATAATTCGGCCGCTAGCAAAAGCTCATTGTGAAAATTTTAAACGTATTCTTCTTCCAAAAAAAAAAAAAAAAAGATAATAGAAAAATAAGATGAAATAATAATAAAATAATAATAATAAAAATATATATAATATAAATTTATATAATAATAAAAATATACGTAATAATAAATTTATATAAATGTATAAAATATAGTAATATAATAAAAATAAAAATAATAATAAAAAAATAAATTGATCATCAAAATCGGACAAAAATTGCTACGACGAAGATTCATGACGTAAGTTGGCACGATCCGTATTTCTCTGATGTAATGTTGATTAAAAAAAAAAAAAAAAAGAAAGAAAGAAAGAAAAAAAATGTAAGTATTTATACGCCACACATATACATACGTATGTACGCTATATAAAATGATTCTCTTTTCATTTACGCCATGAATTCTCATTATCATAATTTTCGTCCGATTTTAATGATGAAGGGTTTAATCGAAAGATCAATAAATTTTGCACGAGACGATTTTTTTCAAATTTTCAAAAGAAAGAGAACTTTCGCTCGGGCTAAAATTACACTTGAAAATAACTTTATTTTCAAACGCGACTTTTGTAAATTAAATAGCAATTATCAAAAATCGATATTAAAACTGTCTACCCTAATATCGTTCGAGACGCATACGATATTAACGACGGATGCAGGAAAAAAAATGATTTAAAAATTCAAGGAGAACCCTCCTCTCTCTCATTTGTTCTCTCGATTTATCGTATCAGTGTGTATGTTTGTGTAAGTAAGCACGTGTTGTATAGTTAAGTACTTGGCGCTGTCGACTTACGTGAATTGAAGATGACAATGAGACATCAGACAATGTATGATCGTCAATTTTCATAGAACAGCTGTTAAGTAGTTACTTACGAAGTCAATACGTATTCTATAAGAGAAACGATACGTGCGATTTCTAAATAGACATTGATATTATTCTGATACTCGATTGAGATGTTACGCCCATAATTTTTTTCTTTTTTGTATTTGACTAAAACAATTTATCGTAATGACAATAATATTATTTATAAAAAATAAATAATAAATATATTTTGATATTTAAATAATATTAATATTATCGTTGATATAACAATTCATTATAATGACGATAATATTATTTATAGGAAACAAATAATAAATATATTTAGATATTTAAATAATATCTATATAAAATATAACAATTCATTATACCGATAATAATATTATTTATAAGAAATAGATAATAAATATATTTAGATATTTAGATTATTATAAATATAAATATATTTATCTCGTTGTAAAAGCTATTGCGAGTTTTCATCCTTCATCGTTGATCTTATTGAATAGTTTCATTCATGCTATTGAGTCACCAAGGTCACAGTTAAGACATTATTACGATCGTGTCTTCGTCATACTTCAGAACGACATAGTTTCTCTCGTAAACATCATATTGCTGTTTCGATCGAGATAATGACAAATCTGTACATAAATATATATACACATTTATATATAAATAATCTAATAAATAAAATCTATGTATAAATAATCGTATAATACGTATGTAATTGCATATAACGTACGAAGTACGTCGAGTTAAAACTAGTTAACAATATAAAATTTTTAAATATGTTTTTTAAACTGCTCTAAAATGAAGTAACGCGCTAATGAATTAGAAAAACGAGTATTCGTTACTTAAAAAAAAAAAAAAAACAAACAAACAAACAAAGTAACAACAAAACAAATCAATAAACATTACGTTATTTTAAATGATGATTATCACTAATTGATTATAATCAATATGTCTAAATAAATTTATTTATTATTATTTAATAATTTTTTCAAAAAATCTATAACTTATTTCTTTCTTCGTGGTAACGTGATAAGTAAATATTAAACATAACTCACATACGTCGTTTTCTCGATATGGGAAAACGTATACAAGCGATACGAGCATACCAGCACGAAATCTTCATGCAATGTGTTGCAATGGTTTACGCCATAAATTCTCCTGGTCGCAATTTTTCTACCAATTTTGATGATCAATGGCTCATTCGAAAGATGAAGGTTTTTTCTTTTTTCCTTTTCTCTGTCCTTTTTTTTTATATGAGACCATTGTTTCCGATTTTCAAAGAAAACTTTTACTCGTTCGTATAAAAATTGTTCTTGGAAGTGACCCGGCTCTAAACAACTGACTTTTGAAAAATTAAAAAAAAAAAATGTTAAGCGCGATCTATTTGATCTACAAATAAAACTTCATGAGTTTCTTACATTAAAAAAAAAAAATAAATAAAAATAAAAAAGAAAGAAGAAAAGAAAGAAAAAAGAAAACAAAGTATTTTAATTAATTATTATTTTCTAGCAATTATACTCGATTAAAGTTAACAGATAATTTATGAACACCCTGTATATTTTATTTCTTTTTTTATTTTTTATACAAGACCATTGTTTCCGATTTTCACAAAAGACTTTTACTCGATCGTATGAAAATTATTCTTAAAAATGATCTATTTTTATACATAACATTTCTTTTCTTTTCTTTTCTTGTTTCAAAAATTAGGAGAGATAATCTCATTGTCTTTCGGATATGTTCTTGATTACTAAAATTGAACAAAATTGTAAGTATGAGAATTCATGACGTAAATATAAAAGCAAAAAAAACGAAAAGAATCCGCTTAATAAAACTCAAAAAGAGTTCAGTAATGATCTAAAAGTAAATAAATTTTAGAGAGTTCAGTAATCTCTCTAAAAGTCAAGTAATGATTCTCGTGAATATTGTATTCAGGTCCAACTGGATCAATCCAGCGACTTATTATAGAATTTAGGAACTAACTATAAAGCGTTCGACAAGAACAAAGTTGTCCTAGTGAAACGAAATACCATTCGTGCCGGTCTGTCTTATCGGAAAATAATATTCCGATTCTGGAAATCTTGTAGCTGAGAATAAACATGTACAGCTCTCAAACGCGTCATATTAATTATCTGGGCTAAACAGACGGTCTTTTAAAAATTAAAAGAAAAAAAAACAAAATAAATAAATAAATGTTAAACAGGATCTACTATCATTTATCTATTCATTATCTATATTCATGAGTTCCACGCGTTAAAGAAAACAAAAAGAAAAACAAAAAAAAACAAAGTCTTTCAATTAATTACTATCTTCTACTAATAAACATTATTTATACTTAATTAAAATTAACAGATAATTAACAGATACCCAATATATATATATATACATATATAAATATATAATATATATCTAATATAATATATATAATATAAATATATATACATAAATTATATATATATATATATATATATATATATATATATATCATTTCTTTCTTTTCTTTGAAACAATCAATCTATTCGTTAATAAACATGTACTTTTCCTAAAAATTTTTTTTTAAATTACTCGATAACAATATTAGAAATCTGATCAAATCGAATCGAATTAAATCGGATCGGATCGGATCGAATCGGATCATGCAGGTTGGGAATAGGAAATTCTTTGAGATTTCCGATATACCGTGTTGTAATTCTTGAGCAAGTTCGAGTCGCCATCCACCTTGAACAATAAGGACTGTTACTTACGTTTTCACCGTCCCTTCCCTCACCTAACCATTCCATACCCCCACCACCCCTACCCTACGTTTACCTTCTTAGTCCCGTCCCCCTTATGTCTCACCTACCACAATACACTACGCAACCACGACCCTAGTTCGCTACTACCTTCGCTCTCATTCTCAGTCCCACTAGTAGTAGTAAAATCAACCGTAAAAACAGGTTTGGCTGCCATCGAGCCTTGCTCGTTCGTTCGTTCGTTCTTTCTTTCTTTCTTTCGTTCCACGCTCGAATAATCATATCTCTCGGGCTTTTAAAGTTGCTCGATAAAGGCGAACGGTTCGCCTTCGATATGGAAAGGCATTGATTAGGAATAGTAGAGAGATAGAGATAGTCTTTCGTCTCTCTTTAGTGAACGGATTATAAGCTGCAATCTCTGTGTAAATATGTTTTTAAGGTGTGTGTGTGTGTGTGTATAACGTGATGTGTATCACGATTGTTATCATAAAATATAATGTAAATATAAAAGAAAAATCTATTTTATGTGTAAATATATAATGTGTAAATATATATACATGTATGATATGATTATATATATATATATAAATATGTGTGTGTGTTTTGTAATTTATAATATTAATGTAATTTATGAAATAGTTTATATTGGGTGAGTACATTTTTAACATATATGTGCATATAACATCATATGTATTATGTTTATCATATATATATATATATATATATATATATATATATATATATATATATAAAATATGTAAATATAAAACAAAATCTATTTTATGTATGCATATATAACATATATAATGTTAGTATTTATGTAATTATACTGTATTGTTATGTAATTTATACAATAATTTATATTATACGTAAATATATAATTTATGTGTGTAAAGTATATATATGATGTATATTTATAATCTCGTTTAAATGTATACATACATACAACATATATATATACACACACACATACACAATGTTATGAATATAATAATTTATTTTCTACGTATATAGAATATATGTCCTAGAATGTAAAGAATCCATTACAAACGAAATATAAGCATTGTTCTATTATACACCCTTACACGCATAATGAATTTTCTTTAAAATATTTTCATTTAGCGAATTTTAAATTAAAAACTTTTCACACGCGCAAAAAGGAAAAAATGGGAAAGGGACGAAAAAAGGAAAGAGAAAAAGAGAAGAAACAAAGAAAAAAGGAAACGTTTCATAAAAAAACACGGGAGCAAAGTCGGCAATGTTTTGCAAGCGCAACGAAAGGATCGTAATTGCTCGCTGGGCGTGTACGCGGAAAAACGAATCCTTGGCAATCGATTTGATTCTGTGTCTGGAGAACTCGAATTAAAGAACAATAGTTTGCCGTGTTCCGTCCCTCTAAATCTCCAATTGGAACGCGCTCAATTTGGCACGCTACGAGATATCCCTGTCACACTTTCAACGTGTTTTCCGACGATTTTTTTATAACGTTTAAAGCAAAGAGTTATCGCAGGTCGACGAACTTTTCCCTATGACCAACTCTGTAAATAAATTCGCAAACTTCCTTTTAAAAAATAATCTACTCATTCAGAGAAAAATTTTGGTAATCGTATATTTGGAAAAAAAAATTCAATTTTAAATGAATTTTTTTCCTCTCTCTCTTTCTCTCTCTCTCTCTCTCTTTCTGTCTATCTCTGTCTCTGTCTATTGAATATTCCCAAAAAAAGCGAAAGAAACATGGTTCAATCTAAAAAAAAGAAACAAGAAAAAAAAAAGAAAAATGAAAAAGAAAAAAAGCACGGATACACGCGTGGAAGGAAAGTTTAACAAACAAAAGAATTTATAACGTTACATATTGTCTTCCTCGAGTGAAAAATCAAAAACAAAAAGCTCCAAACGAGTTTCGCCTACAAAATATACAATAACGTTGCCAAGAATAACACAAACGAAATGTAAAACGTTTTAACGTTTCTAAACGTCGATAATAATGGAAAAGAAAACAGAAAAAGAAAAAAGAAAAAATCTCGTGATTTTTCAAAGCACGTATTTGGGAAACGAGTATGCGAACCAAGTATCGGAGAAAAGGATAAAAAAGAAAAAAGAAATCAGTCGGAGATAATCATTAGGTATGAATAATTTTCGATTTATCAATTAATAACAGCGAACGATGAGAGTGACAATAAAGTTTTTTTTTTTATCAACTCGATAATTGATGTATCAAATATCAAAAGAAAATAATGAAGAAAACGAATAGATAGAGAGAGAGAGAGAGAGAGAGAGAGAGAGAGAGAGAGAGAGAGAGAGAGAGAGAGAGAGAGAGAGAGAGAGAAGATACCATAATAAAAAGGCGTTATCTAGAAGAACGTGGTTAAATGTATATTAAAACGCTAATTACAATTTCACGGGGAATAGAACGTGCTTTCTTTTTTTTATTTCAAAAGATAGAGATAGAAATAGAAATAAAGAGAGAGAGAGAGAGAGAGAGAGAGAGAGAGAGAGAGAGAAACAAAGAGTAAGAAGAAAAAGAGACTCGTTTCCCTTTTCGCGCTTCGTAAAGCATTAATAGATAAAAGGCGCGTTCCTGTGTACGTAACATGCATAAAGCCATATGTATATAACTATACATACATGTGTTCATAAAGCTTATATATGAATAGTAAAAGAAATAGACTGACAAAGATATATGCAACCACGAGCGTACACACGCACCATACATATATATATACATACATACATATATACATACACACACACATATTTTATATATATATGCGCATTCGCGTAGATTTCGTTTTTTCTCATTTTCTTCTTCATTTCTTCGTTTCGTCCTTTATATCTCTCATCCTTCTAACTTTCAAACACAAAGTTAAGTAAATAAGAAGAATAAATATCCCATGCCAAAGGACGACAAGGAGACAAATAAGAAAACAAGTCCTTCAGCAATATACGTCCCTTCTTCGAAAATTGAGAAATAATCCGTTCGCCAGTCGAGTCGAGTGAGATTCTTCTTCCTCTTCTTTCTCTTCTGGATGTAACTTCTGGATGCAATCACCGATCGATTTATCAATAAAACGAGCAACGATGGGAAAAATGTATTCGCGGCCGACGTACGCAGAAATTTTTAATAGGACACGTTCGAAAGTCGATAATATAATCTTCTATAATTCTTCTTTCAGTCGCGGATGTCTATCGGATGAAATAATAGAACGAATAAGAAAGGAACGATGGAATAAGAGAATAGAAATGTGAATGAAGGAGGAAAGAGAGAAAGAGAGAGAAAAAGAAGAGAAAGAAAGAGAGAGAGAAAGTGAAAGGAGAAAAAGAGAGAAAGAAAGGAGAAGTAAAGAGAGAGAGAGAGAAAGAGAGAAATAAGAGAGAAGGGAGAGAGAGAGAAAGAGAGGAGAGAAGTAAAAGAGAAAGAGAGGAAAGAGAAGAAGGAAAAAGAGAGAGAGAGAGAGAAGAGAGAGAGAAGAGAAATAAAAGAAAAAGATAGAGAAAGAAGGGAAATGAAAGTGAAAGAAAGAGAGAAAAGAAAAGAATAGAAGTAGAGAAAGAGAAAAAGAAAGAAAAAAGAAAGAAGGAAGGATCGGAGAAACGAATGAAAAGCCAATAGAAGAGACACCAAGGATCGTATTCCTTCGGGTCGAAAGCGAATGTAAAGGGCAAGGGAAGAAGAGTAGAGGATGGGTAGGGGGGAATCGTAAGAGAAGAAGGGGCGAGAAGAAGGGTGACTAGCGAGGGAAGAGACACAAGAGGGGAAAGACTCGGGTGAATCATCGGGTCACGCGAGTAAGTCGAACCCCCTTTTGCACGTTCCAATATGGCGGCGAGCCAGCTAGTAGCTTTGGTACCAACCGGTGCCACTCTTCCTTAATCTATCCTAACTCGAGACTGGAGACGGAAATCTCCGGTGACCTCCCTTTCCTTCTACTATTGTCTCTCTCTCTCTCTCTCTCTCTCTCTCTCTCTCTGTCTCTCTCACATACACACACATTCTATTCCTATCTATTTCTCTATCTCTCTCTTTCATACTATCTATCTATCTATCTAACTATCTAACTATCTATCTATCTATCTATCTATCTATCTATCTATCTATCTACATGCCACAACGTTCTCCTTTCAACTATCTATAGAACATTATCCAGTAAACGTGGATAGCTCGCTTCGACCAGAGCTTCATTACGACGAAAGGAGGGTGAGGATGAAGATGACGAAGGAAGTTTGGATCCTCTTCACTAAGAGGGAGAGAAAGAGAGAGAGAGAGAAATTCTATATGTAAAAAAAGGTAGAAAAGAGAGAAAATATTCTAGTTCGGACGTAGCCATCATTTTTACTTTTATGACTTAATAAGTAAGAATTTTTTTTTATAGATGAAAGGGTCTTCAACCTCTTGAAGGAGGAATTTTTTCAAAGTGAAAAGAAATGATTGAGATTTTTTATCATTGATTATCAAGCGGATTAAAATGTTATCAGTGTTGCGGTACGATGAATTTTTTGTTGTTATCGTTGAGAGATTCTATAGCGGATAGTTTTATGACAGGTTTTAATTTTCGTTTTTTTTTTCTCTACTGAGAATAATATTAATTGAAAAAAGAAAAGAAAAAAAAAAAAAAAGAAAATAACTAAACGAACACATGTGTGTCGGTCAGTGTCCCTGAAGAGTTTAAATTAATTAGCTTCTTTTCTTCTTCTTTTTCCTTTTTTCTTTTTCGTGTTCATTGACAAACAAAACGAACGGATTACATCAGGCTGAAATAATTTGATCAAATGGATTATCTGGATTGATTTGGACCGAGAATGATCGTGTTTCGATTATGCTAATCGATCAAAAACGGATCGATTAGCATTGGTTTGTCATGCAGCAAATTATAGAACGAGCACATCTGATTTATTCATTCTAGAATCTATGATTAATTATTATAGAATTATTCATGATTAATTATGATATTTCTAATGTGTATAAATATAATGTTTCTAAATATGATTAAACGATTATTAAATAGAAAAAAGAAGAAGAAGAAGAAGAAGAAGGAGAACGTAAAAATATACAAAATTTGTTCAATCATCATAACTTCTCGTTAGATCATCCGACAGTAATCGTGTATTATAAAGTACCAAGGCACGTGCCCTTTCTGAGAATTCTTGTTTTTCGTAAGGGCGACGAATTAGCATGGAAATTAAAATTCCTGGTGAATTTTGGGAAGAGTAGAACGGTTAACATCTGCTTCGCATCTGCGTAAAGGGGAAATTCGTCCGAGAACTCTTTCCACTTTGTTCTCTCTTCGTAACGAGCACGTAGTGTCCGACACTGTTACTAAATTCTGAAAATGTATAAGTGTGTAAGTATGCATGGATGCGTATGTACGTGTACGTGTACGCGCACGTGTATAAAAGAGATAGAGAGATAGAAATAGACGAAAGATTCGTTAGACATCCCTAGAATATAATTTAACGTGAACACGATGAATCAGAGACATCCGTCGATTTAATCTTATTAACGAGATAAGATAAAGAGCATTAAAAGTATACACATCTGGCAAGTATACAATTACAAGTAGGGTAATTAGGTTTTTGTATAATTACTAATTAAAAAATATATAAGTAAAATTATGCGTACGAATTATACATATGTATGCGTGTGCGTGTGTGTGTATTGTGTGTATATATATTATGTATATATATTTTTTTATATACGTATGTGTATGTGTGTGTATATATATATATATATATATATATATATTGTAATTAGTTGAAATAAATATAAAATAATCGAAATAAATAATGATATGCATGTATTTAAATATAGGTAAATTTGAATTTAAACGGTTGTGACGTTTGTTACGATATCTAATATTAGATATATTAACTTGTTGAAAACCGTCAAAGCCATTCGAATTGCTTGTCTTCGTTACTGTTCTTATATATATATATATATATATATATATATATATATATATATATATATCACCGAGCTTCACGTTCTCACCTCTAATAAAATTTTACATCTAAGTTATTTTCGTTATATTCATAGCTATAGGACGTTTAAATAAATGAGTTATAATTTGAACAATTACATGTACACAGATTACTATAAATTATTTTAATGCAAAATAAAAAAATATCCACTATTTTCTTTAAATATTTTATACGTATATATATATATTTTTTTTTTAATTTAAATAGTAACGATGTAAGGTAGTTAAAAATAAATTCACTCGATATAACTTTAGATAACTCTAGCGCATATTAGAACTGAAAAAAGAACAAAAAAAAAAAGAAGAAAGGAATGACCGCTGCATGCCCGCAATTTTAATTATGTAAATTACTAAGACTGTGGTAAATCACTATACAGTGACTAACGATTATATTATTTATCCTACATAGCGTATAATAACGGATAATGTACGAGCTATAAAAAAAAATATTATGTAAAACAAAAAATCAAAATAATTATTGGCATAAATAATAAATTTTTTTTTTTCTTTCAAATGAACGGTCAACATCATTATTATTCCGATTTTCAACGACTCACGTACTTATATGTAGATAGTAACAAAAGAAGAGAAACAAAGAGAACTAGCTGATAGCATGTGTCGTTCGCAGTCACGAATCACCTTGTTTTCTCTGTACGTACACCTTGTGCATAGCTCTTGCATAGCTCACGCATAGCCAGAGCATGCGGTGCAACGTGCATGGGATGCAAACCATGCTCTGAGTGACTAACGTAAACTATTCTCTCTCTCACTGTCTCTCTCTCTCTCTCTCTTTGTATGTGTCTCTATCATTCTCTCTCTCTCTCTCTCTCTCCCTCTCTCTCTTTCTATACACACACACACACACACACACACACACATATATATATATATAACAGTTTTTTTTTTACAGTTGAACGAAAAACGATTCGATCTCAAAACACATTTATACTAAAACATATTAATATTTTATATTTGATATCACAATAACCACGAATTTGGCTTTGTTATTTTAATCTTCTTTTCATAAGAAAAACGAAGCGTATCAGATAGAGGTAATACTTTTTTTTATTAACCTTTCAGATATCATAAGTGCGTTAACGCGTTCTACATTGTCAAACGACTAATACTCGTCTGTAGAAAAAATCACGTCTATATACGCTCCAGTTGGAACTTGAATTAATTGTAAAAATGTGACTCTTTGTGTGAAAATCATGTTTTTAAACATAACGCATGAAAAGAAACTTTTAAATTAGGCAATGCTTTCGTATACACACCCACATCCACCCACCCATCATCATACACACACACACACGCACGCATTACATACATGTATACATGTATATTCTTCTGTTTGAAAAATAAATAATTACGTTCATTTTCAATTATTACCGAGATTTTTGCCCGCGGCTTAACAGGTACCGTTGAGATAATATTGTGCTGCGTCTAAAGGGTTAATTTTTTTTCTTTTTTCTTTTTTTTTTTTTGTAGAATTAATATCAAAACAGAAAGAAAAGTAATGACAAAAATATGATTCTCTATCTCTCTCTTTCTCTCTCCTCCTCCCACTCCATCTTTCTCTCTCTGTCTCTCTTTTTTGCGTCTGCACACGTGTATAGATGTATCAGACCGCTCTGAATCCGTTCTCTCCGAATATTTTAAATCCGAATTCGTCGAGGGTGAAGAGAAGAGGGTAAAGAAGAAGAGATGGGTGGGAGGGAGAGAGAGGGAGTGGGAGGGAATGCTCGTGACGGATCGAGAGGGTCTGCGACCGACAAGAAAGACTCGTGCGACCGTCTTTTTTCCGGACATCTCTGACAAATGCTCGCCGATTATGCTTCAGGCCGAGGATAGACGCAGCGTTGACGCGTTTGCTGCTATATGATCGAGAGGATCCTTACCCCGAGAAAAAAAAAATACTCGAAAAAGACGTACGAGAGGAGAATATCTTCAGATATCCAACGACGATGGATCCGAATGACAATTTTTCGTAGAACACGATGAATCCTTTTCTATTATAGTTTAGATAATGGATTAATTTTTTTTTTTGCTTTTGTATCTTTTCTTCTGTCTTTTTTATCGGTTTCTTCTTCTTCTTTCTTTTTCGATGGAATTAACGTTAAATTTACGGATATCCATCAATTTGATGGATTTCGGATTGCGCGACTAAAATTAGTAGAAACCATAAATATAATTTTTTTGCAATTAACATCGACTTTGATTGATGTAATGATATACGAATTAATATTGTTATGGAGTGGGGAAATTGTATTTTGATATACTCGTATATTATTTTGATGGATATCAGATATTAGAGTTAAATTAAAGTTATAGTAATATTATCTATTTTGTTAAAATTTATCTTGATATGTTGATTTTAATTGATGTAATAATGCGAATTAATGCAATGGAAAAAACGAAAGCATCATATTTTAATGTACACGTCTATTTGATGGTATTGAGATTTCATGATTGAAATTATAAAAATCACAAAAATCATTTCGTAGCAATTAATGTTGACTTTGTCGTATAACGATATGAACTATTAATTTTATGAAGAAAGAAAATAAATAATTTTAATGTGCCCGTCCAAGTAATAGGTTTTAACAAAAATATATAATTAATTTTTTTGTTTGTATTTTATATATATATATATATATTTGTTTAAATTGTATCATATTTTATTATATAATATATATATATTTATATTATATTATATTATATTATATTATATATATTATTATATAACACTGATTGTACATAGTTAAACAATATAATAAACGAACACAAACAAATGTAAATTCAGTATTAAGCACAAATATTCAAAAATATTTACCGGAAATATGGGACAACGTATATACTTTAAAAGAACGTTTTCATCTCCAATTAAAAATCAAATTGAACGTTTCTTTCAATTTCTTTTCTTCTTTCATTTTTTTTTTCAATAGCGTTCAAAATCCTATAAATTATCAATATAACGAGTAGAAAGAAATTTATTTGTCGATAATAATAATAATAATAATAATTATTATTATTATTATTATTATTATTATTATTATTATTATTATTATTATTATTAT
>NC_066603.1:3927500-3967500 GCF_905475345.1 Vespula vulgaris
TAAAGTAATCTATTAGATAGATAATAATAAATATATCGATAATATTTATTTTACAACGTGTCATTAAATATTTCCTTGGAAATTTTCGATAATTGAAATTATTTAAAAAAAATAATAATAATAATAATAATAACAATAATAATAACTGATGATAATGATAATGATAATAAAATAATTATAAAACTGAAATTATTTATTAGAACTTCATTTAAATTTATTATTACTTTATATAATTTCAATTTAATATAAATAATATATAATTTAAATTTATTTTTCTTTTTATTATTATTATTATTATTATTATTATTTTATTCTTTTTATTATTATTATTATTATTATTATTATTATTATTATTATTATTATTATCTTTTTTCCGTGTATTAAAATATTAGACAAAGATACGATCAGACAAATCACAGCTAAGTCTGATTTTTCTTCTTCTATATTCAAAAATGTTGCACTACGGTGCACGTTTTTAATATAATCGTTCTTTAAACTTCCACGTGTGTATGAATATATATGTGAATGTATGTTTAGTGCGGCGACATGTTTTTTAAAACTGTTGGGTGTGACTCGTGTCATAGATATGATCAATGATATCATACGCACCCTCTGTTGTTTCCACATTCTTTGCATTTCCTAAGCTAGCAGTCTGTATTTTTTGACTTTTTCAGGATATTTACATTGTTAATCGTCATTTGATATTGAAATGTCAATGACGTACATTACTTAATTCCATTCGTGCAATAAATGTAAGATCCGATCTATCATCATCATTATCATTATCATTATCATTATTATTACTATATTTATTGTTAATAAATCACTTTATTAAAGCAATTTATTAAAGATTAAGATTGTTTGAAAAAATCAAAGAAAGGAAAAGAAAGAACAAATAATAACGAGCATGATGATAATATTATTAATAGCGACGATAACTTATTGTTAAAAAAATTCTTTTTCTATATCGAATATCTCGATTTCTCTTGAAAATCCCTTACCAAGCACGCATCCTCGACGTTTCCAATCTCGTGAAGATTTTCAATGTGAAAACGCGATGTGACACGAGAAAGAGGGTTGGAAACGTTGGGTTCCTCGTGCGATTGGATTTTTAAACTCGAAGCGCACAGTTCCAACGTTAAAATTTATCGGCAACTTGTCGAGAATTACTTACTTACTTTCGTGTGCCTATATGTGTATGTATATGTGTGTGTGTGTAAGTGTGTGTGTAAGTGTTAGGGAAATACTTACACGTACGTAGATAGCCGACAAATTCTATAAATGCGACGTCGCGCGTTTTGACGGAGGGAAAAGACCAAAAGCCGATTAGCGAAAAAGTTATAGCAGGTTTTCGCTTTGAAAAGCATTTCTTTCTTATTTCATTTGATTTTCTTTCTCTAGGTTATGACAAACGAAAAATAACCTTGATCTTATATTTTCTTTATAAGTTAATATTTTCGTATAAGTTAATAATACTTATATCGAAGAATCGATATAGTTCTTTCATAGAAATGATTCTATTACGTTTCCACTATTTTATTCGATTTAACATCGAATGTCTTGATGTCAAAATAAGTAGAAACGTTTATATATTTTTGTGATAAAATAAATGTGTGTATATATGAAAAAAGAAAAAGTAAAAAATAAATAAATAATTAAATAAAATCGAAAATAATTGATCGATTTGCTTGAAAAATTGTCAAGCAAACGTTATCATCGATGACAACTGAAAATAATTTGTAAATATTAATCAAAGCGGTTCGACTACTTTGTTGATTTTTTCATTTTCATAAGAAATTAAAGTCGACTGAGGAACAATCTTACGATTTGTTAGAAATTTTCAACGAGGCATACCCAAATCTAAAAAAAAAAGAAAAAAGAGAAAGAAGAAGAAAAAAATGGATATCATGGAACTTTAATAAAATCAATTCGACCCGTATCGTTTAATTTTTAACATAAAAGATATTCATAATGAAACAGGAGGGGATGGACAAATTTGAAAGCGTTCGAGCGATCGATTTATACATATTTCATAGGCAAATCGTTCGTAAAATTTAATTTTATTTTTCCATTAGCCGATTCATTCCTACAGCTTGAAAGAAATTTCGACGGGTGTCATGCAACATATAAATGAATAAATTTCAAGTAACCTCGTGATACACGGGGAATTTCGAAAAGAATGGGAAAAATTAGATTTCTCTCAGAATCTATCGTAAATGATTCAAAGCTTTTCGTAATAATGATTGTAAAAGGAACACCCTGTGCAATCGTAATAAAACGCAAAAGAAAAAGAGAGAGAGAGAGAGAGAGAAGGGTGAAGAAGGGAAAAAAAAGAGAAGAAAAAAAAAGTGATATAATCCCGCGGCGTTAGAAGGTTCGATCGTTAGAAACTCGCCCATGTGTCATCCTTCGTTATAGCTTATGTTAGCAGTTAAGCGTAGGTAGGTAGGTGCACACCCACGCGTGAATAAGTTCGTGTATGGATAATACAGCCACGAGCATTAGAAGAACCCACGCGCGTATTCACGTTATACGAGAAAGAGAAAGAAAGAGAGAGAGAGAGAGAGAGAGAGAGAGAGAGAGAGAGAGAGAGAGAGAGAGAGAGAGAGAGAGAGAGAGAGAGAGAGACAAGGAAAGAGAGAAAAAGAGAGAGAACGAAATTCACTAGGGTGAGTCAGCCTGATATCGTTGCCGTCGTCATCGTCGAGGTAACCATTCGATAACTTTGCGAACGAGTCGAAGAGGGTGGCACGAAAGTCTTTGCTAACGTTAGTACTTGCGAATAAAAAGAAAAAGAAAAAAAAAACGAACAAGTTGATAAAAGAAAAAAGTATAATGTACGAATATTAATAAATATAACAGTGTGTGTTATGTAAATTTGTTAACTTTTATCGAAACGAAGCTTAATAAAGTATCGATATAATTAACCTTCTATAATGCTATATAACTGATATCGTACGATATATCGTATATATTTTTTATTTTATTTTAGTTCTTCTTTTTCTTTTTCTTCTTTTTTTCTGGTAAAATGTATTACTCGGTTATATTCGTAGGTTAACGTTTGTTAAGAATAAGTTATAATATGGTTGTACTAAAATAAATTATACTATATCTGTTATATATAATGTAGTATACTTGTGTCAATATATTATAAAAATAAGTCTAATACTAGTTCGATAGCAGGCACCCAGTGATATGCAATCCTTAGAAATTTCTTTCGTGAATTTATAATATAATTAATAATACTTTACAATGATAAATGACTATTATTTTACAATAATAAATATCAGGTCGTTGAATTCACCGCAACAAATGCCAATCGTACTATGAAAAAAAGAAAAAAAAAAGAATATGGTTCCATAAAAAAAAAAAATAAATAAATATATAAATAAATAAAAAATAAAAAAAATAAAAAACGAATTTGACTTTGAAATTTCCTCCATCAGTCGAGTCGAAAACAAAAAAAAAAAAGAATTTGCACCACATTGATGAACCCCTTCATACCAAATAAATTAAAAAAAAAAAAAAAAATATCTTTCGATATATTCATTCCCACGAGAGATAAAAGAAGCACCCAGTATATATAGGGTGATGCATATTACAGTATTATTATAATATACCGATATAAGTAAAATATATTACAGTATATATATATATATATATATATATATATATATATATAATCTCATCCTATATAACTATATATACCAATATAAGTACGAAAAGTATTACAAGACAAGATTATATAATATTTTCTAAAGACGAAAATAAATATCTAGACTAAATATGGTTAACCGAAGTTAATTGAAAACAAGGATAGAAATGTTTTGCCACGTTCGTAGAATATTCTTATCATAAAATAGCGACAACGATACGAAGTGATTAATTCACGAACTTGATAAGGCTTAAATTAATCTTCAAAGACGGCAAAGACGAGGATCCCATAAATGAAGATTCTGCTTACTGGAGAGAGTGTAAACGTATGCGTATAGTATACATGTAGAAGAGACGAGGAGGACTAAGGCACGTTCTCGTTTTTAGGGGGGGTTGGTCTTGAACGAGAAGCGACGTAGCTTAAGACGCGCATTATGGTCAGAGTCTCTCTCTCTCTCTCTCTCTCTCTCTCTCTCTCTCTCTCTCTGTCTCTGTCTCTGTCTCTGTCTTTCTCTCTCGTACGGCAGGGAGAGAAAATGATTTAGTTCATGGACGACGTGCCGCGATTAAAATTACAATTCCGTCTGCGCTTCCTTTACGTGAGCACGAGCAATCGTAAATTAATTTACCTTTTAACGTTTAAAGAGAAGCTATTTCCTTCTTGGATGCAATTCCTTTTCCTTCCCTTTCGTTTAAATGAAGAAAAAGAGAAAGAGAGAGAGAGAGAGAGAGAGGAAGAGAGAGATTCTCAGTTTTTAAATGTTTACGAATCAAAAGTGCACTTATCCTCCTACCAAAATTTATTCAGATAATTAGGAAAATATTAGAACTACCTTCACACGTAAATCTGTTCTTTTTTTTTTCTTGGCATTAGAGAAAAAAACATTGGCGAATTTAACCTTCGTGGTATCCAAATTTTTAAGAACGTCATTAAAATAAATCGACCATCGATAATATATATTTTCTGCTTTCATAACTGTTCGTGCCAAAAATCAAGTTAGAAATACGCTAACCTAACTCGATTATAAAACTAATCAATCGCAAATATAAAACCAATTATTTTATATATATGTATGTGTGTGTGTGTGTGAGTATAGGCAACGAAATGTTAAATTAAATTTATCATGTAATATAATTTTTTTTTTTAATATTGGTGCTCTTCTGTTTTATAGGGCTCTAGAAGATTACCTTCATTACCTGTGCGTATCTGCCACTGTCAGAAAAGTATCTCTAATCTCATTTCGTTTAATTATCGATATTTCCTATCTACCGTGGATCTCTAATCCTAAAGCTATGAGAAGATTGCTATAACTAAGAATTTATGGAAAGAATGAGAGAGAGAGAGAGAGAGAGAGAGAGAGAGAGAGAGAGAGAGAGAGAGAGAGAGAGAGAGAGAGAGAGAAATGTTTACAAATGAAAAGTAGACTCAAATTTATAATAATTAATTATAATATTTATAATAAAATATTAGTAATTCCACAATTAAAACGCAATCCTGAATTAATTATTTATACTGATCGAAATATTCATATATACTGATCATTTATTTTACAAAATACTTATCCATTAATAAAATACTGGCCAAATAAATAGAAACAATAATAAAAGAGGATAGAAAAAAAGAGAGAAGGAAAGAGAAAAATCTTTATAGATGAAAAGTAAACTTTCCATTTTTTTGTTTAATTTATTGAAAATGTAAAAAAATTTGAGAATTCAATCTCATACGTTGTTCTTTGTCTTTGGTATTAGAAAAAAGTATCTCTAATCTCATCTCGTTTAATTATCGAAATTTCGTGTCTATCGTGGATTTCTCGCCCTAAATCTAAAAGTGGAGTTGCAATAACCGGGAATTCGCGAAGAAAAAGAAGGAAAGTAAGGAAAGGAAAAAGAAAGAGGAGAAAATATAATAGATTAAGAGAATAAGAGATAGCAAAAAGTTGATCAATATTTTTTAACATTTGATCAGCATTTATAATGAAATATTAGTAACTTCATTAAGGTATAATACTAACGCTAATCTGACCCAATCTTAACACTTAATTATTTATACTGATGAAAATATTCATATATTTATTCAACCATTTATATAATCATTTATTTTATGTTTAATATTTATTATATATAACCATCTATTATACAAAATACTTCATCAATTAATAAAACACTGATAAAATAAATAGAAAAGATAATAAAAGAGAGTAGAAAAAAGACAGAGAGAGAGAAAGAAATGTTTATAATAAAAAAATCCATTTTTCCAAATTTATCTAAAATGTAAAAAAAAAAAGACAAATAAAAGGACACAAATATTAATATTTCGATCAACCAAATATTCATTTCAATCCAAAATATTTCATATCTCACAATTATTATTTTTACATTGAACAAAATATTCATATATACTGACCATTTATTTTACAAAATACATATCAAATAATGATTAAATAAATAAAAACATAAAACAAAAAAAAAAAAGATAGAAAAAGAGAGTTTTAAAAGAGATAAAAAGAGAATTTAAAATGTTTACAAATAAAAAATCGACTTTTATTTCTTTTTACTTTCCAATTTGTCGAAAATGCGAAAAAAGAAAAAACCACGAAAGTATACATATGTACACACATATATGTATATTATAAGAACTATCTTCATACGTAGATTTGTCTTTCTCTCTCGGTATTACGGGAAAGAGTACCTCTAATCTCATCTCGTTGAATCATCTCTGACGTTTCGTGTCTACCATGGATCTCGCGTCCTGAAGCTATGTGAGTGTAGCAATAACTGGGAATTCGCGAAGGGAGAAAGAGAAAGAGAAATAGAGAAAGAGAGAGAAAGAGAGGAAGAGGGGTTGTAAGGTTGCACGCGAACTCGCGTGATCAGCAAAGAGCTAACCCAACGTAGTATTCGCCAACACTCGCACGCACTTGCACGCACCAACGTCAAGACACCTAGTCCGTATAGGAAAAGAGAACTGAGGAATGGCAATGGCGATGGTAGAATACCATGGGGTGAGAAGAGAGGAAGAGAAAGAGGAGAGAAGGGACGTAGTGGAAACGACACTAGACCCCTCACGTGTAATATAGTAATAACGCGTGGCGGAGCTTTATCGCTACGCTAGGCTCTCCTTTATTTATTATTCACTCGTGGTAAACGTAGACAGTTGCTGCACACATATACGAACGTGTGTACGCGTTATACCTATGTAATACGTATATATTTACCGGTTGCGTTATTTATATGAAAACGTTTCGAGGACGTCTTGATCGTTTTACCTATGTATTTATTATTCCTAGGTATGACAAATGTATGGAATAAAAAAAGACAAGAAATTAAAAAAAGAAAAAGGGGGATAAAGAAAAAAGGTTGGAATTTGAAATAATTTTCGTTCGATTGATCTGGTACTTTGGCATTTTTTTTTGGGGGGGGGGGGGAATTATCTACTCCGTTTGAAAAATTTTATATAAAATGTCAATGTATTTTATTTCAATCTTTGAGAATAGGTAATATAGAATATTTGTAATGTTTCGATGGCGCTAATATCATTGGGTAACAAGGTATCAATATGAATGAAATAATTTCATTTTTCTTATTCTTCTTATAGAAACTCTTTCATCGAGAGGGTTTAACTTTCTTTTCTCTGTTCAAGGACAAGAAGATAGAAGAATTTCTAACGAGATACGTGACTCACCCTGTATATGAGAAATATAGAGGAAGGCTCAAACCCGGCTTCCTCCACTCATCGTTCTTCTTTCTTTTCTCGAGGGAACTTATGATTCTCAGAGGACGACGACGAAGACAACGATGACAAGAAAGACGACGAGAAAGACGACGAAAGGAAAATGGCAATGGCCCTGAGCTTTTGCAGGTGCTGGACTAGAACGCTTTTTACTTTTAACTTAAGAAGACTCCTGGGATCGAAACCGAATTCCGAGTTCTCTGAAATTCGAAAGGCTACGAAGAGAAAAGAATGGAAGAGAAAATGTTGGAGAAAAACGTTCACCTACCGTGTCTATTCTCATGTCTATTCAATTTAAACATTACGAATTTTAAATTTAATCCTTTATAACACTATGTAATACTTTCAATTTCTCTGTGTGTGTGTACGCATTTTTATATATACGGATATATATTTTTATATAATACTATATAATACTTTATAATACTATGTAATACCTTCAAGTTATATATGTATATATATGTGTGTGTGTGTGTGTATAAATGTATGTATTTTTATACATATGTTATATATTATATATATATATATATATATTATATGTCTATATATTTATATATTTATATATTTTATACATTTAAATATGTATATATTTTTTCAATCATTATTACATTTTATCGTTAAAAAATGAATTTTTTAATCATATTAAAAATTTTCCAAGTCCTTCGTAAGTCCAATATACTTATATTGTAATAGTACTGTATTTGTGTGTAATAAATTTATGTATTAAATACATACCGAGAGATTCCGCAGTACGAATTCAACTTTTTGCAAATCAAGTTAATCTTATTTGCAAATCATATTCGCCCGTTTACAAAACAAATTCATCCTTTTGCAAATGAAGTTTTACTAAAACAAAATTTCCCACCAGATTATCTTATTCCAATTTTAGAAATAAAAATTAACGAGAAAATATTTTTCGAAATCTATTCATAACTAAAATTTGCAAACGTAATTTGTAGAAAATTACCCGTTCGATAACTGTGTAGATTTCATTATCGTGTAGAAAATTTATATGAATTTATATTTAGTTCCAGTTCTCGAATCGCATATTTGCGGAAAATTATTCCTTACTCATAAATTATAAGAATTCTAAGAAAATAAAATGTTAATATTAACTAAGATTTGTCTAGAAAATACTTATTTAATAAAAAATAGAATCGTTTTGATTTTACTTTACCATAAAAAGAAACAAAAGGTGAAATGTTGAGTTTATAATTAATTATAATTAATTATTTCCAGCACTGTAAATACGAGAACGCATCAAAGCCAAATTCAGTTGTTGTTTAACGTTTTCCGTGTCAAGCGTGACTTTTCACTCAGGCCATTTGATATTTTGAATAAAAGCGAATACACGTCATTAGAAAATATTTCATTATGTCATCGATCGATAATTTTTATTACAATTTTTATTACAATTAAATATAAGAAAACAATTTTATAAAAAAAGATTTTTGATTTGCAAAAAATTGAATTTGAAGTGCATTATCAGTATGTAATATAATATAATATCTTATATCACATACTAATATATATTAGTTAAGAACTTGATTAAAATTACTATAATTTTTATAAACACTAATATCGTACTATGTACAGTATAATTAAGTGTAATAATAATAGTAAATAATCTCAAATATAATAGTACATACAATATATCTTACAGTAGTATAAATGATACTATTTAATACTATGAGTACAGTTATATATATATATATATATATATATATATATATATATATATATATATATATAGTTACATACCAGTACAGTTAAATACATACAGTTATATGTAAGTACAGTTATATATACACATATACACAGGGTGCCCGATGCAACTGGAACAGATTGTATCTCTAAAATGGTTAAAAATAGAAAAAAATGTTATAAATCAATGTTTAACGGTATTAAAACGATGCATAATATGCAAATAATTTTATGCACTTTTAAGACCATTGGTATACAAGAAAAATGTAACTGCACTTTCTTTGTTAATGTAAATCTACATTTTTAACGAGGAATTGATAGTTTTTTATGATTCGAATAAAAATATTTTATTTATGCTCTAAACTTATACGTTAAGAAGTTATCGTAGTTAAAAGTTTTCTAAATTATTTCGATAAACATAAACCAACTAATAATATTAACCACTAATATTAATACAAGATTATATATATGATTTAATTAATATAAGATAAAGATTTTCACGAAAAAGTATTCATTAGATTACAATAAATATTAACGCTTGGTAATAGACTTAAATAATTCAGAAAAATTTTAACTACGATAACTTCTTAACTTATAAGATTGTTAATACTTTCATATAGAACATGAAAAACTCCATCAACTCTACCAATCGAAAATATAGGTTTCTATTAAAAAAAAAAAAAAAAAAAAAAAAAAAAGAAAGAAAAAAAGTACAGTTGGATTTTTCTGATGCACGAATGCACAAAAGTGCATAAAATTATTTCCATATCATGCACCATTTGATATCATTTAATTTTGACCAATAACATTTGTTTTCTATGTTCCATCATTTGAAAGATATAACCTGTTCCAATTATATAATACATAAAATATATAAATACATTTAAAATACTTATAAGTATTCTATTACAAATTTTACAAATCTTATATTGCAATATAATGTACGCACACACATCAAACAAAAAAAATGACATTAGAGTAGAAGATCAAAAAAAAAAAAAGAAAAAAAGAAGAAGAAGAAGACAAAACACAAATTTTTGCAAAATTTCAAACAAATACTTCTCCCGCTCTTTCCAAAAAAAAAAAAGAACTAAGCTTCTCTCTTTCTACAAATCCATGAACAACTATATTTATTTCAGAAAGAGAGAAAAAGAAAGAGAGAAAGAGAGAAAGAGAGAGAGAGAGAGAGAGAGAGATTGGAAGGTGAGAGAGAGGGGTTAGGGTAGAAACCAAATTCCCTTTCATTTGATTTTTAAAGCCGTTATCTGTAACACGTGCGTACTCATCTCTCTCTCTCTCTCTCTCTTTCTCTCTCTCTCTCGATTATGTAGTAGTGACCGCTGAGGGAATATTCCGCTTCCGGACTTGGGTTCGCATCCCTACGAAACAAACTCCCAATCGAAATCACGCCAAGCGGATTTCACGCGAGTCCACGCTCGAACTCGAAATATTCCGATTATTCCGGCCAACGGCGAAAACTATTTCATGCGGTTAGAACGCGAACGATCGCTCGTTTCCACGCTCTCCTCGACTTTTCCACCATTTTTGACTCCCTTTCTCGCGGCCTTTCTCCTCGTTCTTTCTTTTTTATTTATATATTTTTTTTCTTGTTTTTTATATATTTTTTTTTTTGTTATTTGTTTGTTGCGCGAGAAAAGTGATGGGGTTGATACTAACAATAGATAGGGTAGTTGAAATGAGAATGTTTCATCGACATTCGATACTGGCCAACTTTTATTCAACGTATGCATATATTCATGTACATACGAATACAGACGTGTATTGTATGTGCATATAGGTGTATATGTGTGTGTGTGTGTGTATGCACGCGCATTTGCGAATTACATAGTCGGATATAAAGGGAACGAATAAGTTAGGCGAACAAAAAAAAAGAAGAAGAAAAATTACTTTGTAATTTTATCTATTATATTTAATATTTAATATTAAATGAATGTTTATATTTGCTTTGTATCTACGTGTAAGTTGTAGATATGAAATAAAACGTTTTCATTGTTAATTCAATTTACGACCTCCATATGAGATTTTTACTATGACTCAACGCGAAACGTGTTTTATCGCACGTTTCGTTCGTTTTAAGACGTTCGATAATATCCTACGCTACGGATCCAAGGTCACACGTGTAAAGAAAGAGAAATCGAGAGTAGTAAAAACGAAACGATAATTATTAATTTCTCACGGTAAAAGCAGATAAACGTAAGGGAAGTGAGAGGGGTCAGAGTGGAATAAACTTTGATCCAGTCCTCGACACACTTTTTACTTTAACGCTACTTGCTAGTACTGTGCTGAACGATAGATAGCGTGCAAAAGAAAAGAAAAGAAAAAGAAAAAAGAAAAGAGAAACAGAGAGATAAAATAAGAAGAAAAAATTAAAAGAAAAAAAAGAAGAAGAAGAAAAGAAAAAAATATATATATAAGAGAAAGAAATGAAGAAGAAAATATCTATCCTATCTAAATTGCAGCAGCTCGATTTTTCACGACGTAGTTACATAAACAAAGATCGGTTCTGTCTTTCCATTCGTACGTTCTCCTTCGAGCGAAACGAATCATCGTCGTTCCACGTCTTAGCTTATTGCGACGTTAGTAATGGGTTTACGTGCCAAATACGTCGACTTTAACATAGAATTAGAATTCGATTCTAGCTTAACTTTGCGAAATAATGACTTATGACTACGAGAACTTCTTGCTTGGAATTTTAGCTTAATTATTTTCTATCGTCTTTTATTACAATAACTGTTATTATTAATCTAGTTTGAAAGAATATAACGTTTAAACCGACATTAGCATATCTTAACAAATTATAGTAACTTATTTATAGATTAGTATGATTGTTATAGAAACTTGTTTAAATGTCATTTATTTTTTGACTTGTTATTTGATAGCTATAAATATCTATGTATATAATGTATATTTAGTATAACGTACTATAATAACAGTATACTAATAGTATTTGCGTACTCTCTATAGAATAAATTATATTAGTTATATTGTAGTTATACTATATTTTAATATACTTTCTACTAGTAGTATATTAATATATATTGTAATTGTACTATACTTTAATATTTTCAAATACTTTAGTATAATATAATACTATTAATAATGTATATATATAAATATATGTATATATAGATATTAATAATTTATATTACTATATTATATACTATATATTAGCATATATTAATAACTATATACTAAAATAGTACAAATGTTTATTATAATTTCTATATAAAACACAAACATCATTTATACATATATCTATATGTATAAATTCTCTAAGAATGATTTCTATTTATATTTTCTTTCTTTCTTTCTTTCTTTTTTTTTTTTAATCCAACATTGTAACATAAGATACTCCGTTAAATGCGTCGATGAAAATCGGTCACTATTATTACCATTTAGCACTTCCTGGCTATCGCAAATTAATAAATTACCTTTCACGTAAAACAATACGCGCGTATAATAACGTGGCCGGAATCTAAATTGGATGGCTTCCAACCGAGTGTAATTAAGTTCCATCGATGTTACACCCGCGTGAGTGTCCCGCGTGTGTACTTGGACGTGTACTGTAAACACAGCTTCCTTTGATCTCGATTTACCACGCATAAATTATCCTAACCAATTATGAATCGAACACATCCCGTTATGATTATCTCCCTCTCGTTGTCACTGAATCTTTTCGTCTCCGTTTAAACAAAACGACAAACGTTCCATCGAATTGTAAGCATTAATCCGAGTACCGTTTATAATCAAATCTAAGAATAATAAATAATTTATTATAAATTGATGAATCTAACTGTAATTAATTTAACGATGAATTTACAAGCAATCTATATAAAATATTTCCAATATCGATTGTTTCTTTATCATTACGATTGTTATTATCAGAATCTAAAGGTTTTAATGTTTAACTTAGTCCAAACTGTAACATTTATAACGTGTAAGGTAATATATATATATTTTTTTAAGTAATTTATATATTCTATATGAATATATTATAAACAATCTTTTTACATTATAAAAAATAAACACGTTGAATATCGATAGAGATCACCGGTAATTGGCACTTTACTTTACCAGACATTTTTTTAATAACGTTTTTAAAATCTCTTTCTTACGACGTTCGAAAGATGAAAACTTTTCTAGTTAAAGAAAAAGATAAAGATTTAATGTAAAAAATGCGACGATCGATTACTCCGTATCTTTTATCTGTGCAAACAATTAGAAAAGTTTATTGTTAGATAAAATATATCGATTAATGCGACATTGTTTCAGCGGTGAACATGTTGATCCGTTAAATGATTAGAAAATCCACATCGAGTCTTACTCTAGTTATATTATAAAAAGTAAACCACGAGTAAAATAAAAAAAAAAAAAAAAAAAACAGAAAAAATGGAAAAAAAATATATAACAAAGAGAAAAAAAATTCAAGCACTATTTCTTTATCCCCCTGATCTCTTTCCCTCTTCAAATAGCTTTGCCTGGAATAGTTCACGCGGGAATTTCGGTGCGCTGCGTGTATAAGAAGACGAGTTAGAGATACGAAGCCGAAGAAGAAGAAAAATAAGAAGATAAAGAAAAAGAAGAAGAAGAAGAAGAAGAAGACGAAAGATAAGAAGAAGAAAGATAAGAAAAAGAATAAGATCGCATGTGCAGTCGATATACACGCGCTAGATACTATGGTACTTGCATACGTATGGAGAGATGGAGAGAGAGAGAGAAGGGAATAGAGAGGATACATAGAACACATACATACATACATACATATATACATACATACATAGATAGATATATACATAGGTGCCACGATGGATCTCCCTCAAGCTTGGAGGATGAGCGTTGAAGCAGAAATTGGCAGCCAGCCAGACTCCCAACCGAACTTACCGGTCGAGTCTCGACGTCTGGCTTTACAGGACGGGTGGAGAGAAGAAAGAGAGAGAGACAGATATATATATATATATATATATATATATATATATATATATAAAGAGAGAGAGAAAGAGAGAGAGAGAGAAAGATAGAGGAGAAAGGGGAGCCACGCTAAAATTGAAAGAAGCGAAGTGCCAGCGATCCACGTCAGCCTGATTGGAGTAGTCTGCCAGAGAACGTGTCTCTGGCTTGCATTTGAATTCGCGTAACTGCTGCCTGCCTGCCTGCCTTCCTACCTTCCTGCCTGCCTGCCTGCCTGCCTGCCTGCCTGCCTGCCTGCCTGCCTGCTTGTTTGCTTGCTTGCCTGCCTGCCTACCTTCGAACCCAGCCCGCCTGGTTTGCTTCGAACGAGACATATGCGAAGGGAGGAAAAATAAAATCGTGACGTAAAGAATACGTAGGCGAGATCGAAGGGTTGCTCTATGTTCGACCACTGGCTAGGTCGTTAATGGTGGAAGGGGAGAAAGGAGAGAGATGGCGATGATGGTGGTAGTGGTGGTGATGGTAGTGATGAAAAGGGAGAGGGAAAGACTGATTAATCCTCCGACGTAATAGCAGATACGATGAATCGTTCTGGCTCTCGTTGAAAGAATTCAAAGGTCGTTGGTGTTCATTGATAAATGGATTACAGTTGTATATGTATATACAATATGTGTGTGTGTATGTATGTGGAAAGGGAGAGATGTGTGTGTGTGTGTGTGTACTTGCTTTACTAATCGCGTTATAAATCATAGGAAAATGATGAGTTACGAATTAGTAAGATAGTGTGTCAAGTTGTCGTTTAGTTGTCAAACGCGTCTATCAAAGATATATACATATATATACTATATATGTTATATGTATATATATACACATGTATATACACATATATATCATATATATACAATATATACTATATATATATAGGGATAGTTGCAATCACCTTTTAAGAAGTGTTACTGAGAAAAGTTAAACCAGCTATTTTCGTAGGATAGATCAAAGTTTGTAGGTCGGTAAGGAAATAGAAACAACTCGGTCGGAGAAATTGAAGGGAAGGTTGGAAGAAGTAAGCGATGGGAGTTACATTTAAATTCGCTCGTAACGTGGTCCCCGATCGTGACGTTTTAACTTTGCTAACAGAACGAGAAAAAGAGAGAAAGAGAAAGAGAGAGAGAGAGATAGAGAGAGAGAAAGAAAGAAAGAGAAATAGAGGGAATCTGGAAGGCATCTTATGTATGTTCTCCCGTGGAGACGGCCCTAGGACTCCCAACGATGTTTGTTTTTATCGAACGGAATTCTTATCGTGCCCTCGCGTGCCACGTAGAAACGTATACCCACCCACGCTCGTCTAAAGTCAGTGAGAAAGAGAAAGAGAGAAAGAGAGAGAGAGAGAGAGAAAGACAGAGAGAAAGAGAAGGAGAGAGTGCGACCCCGTGTTCCATGTTTCTCCTAGCTCGACCCCTTTTCGTGTCGAGTATCTTGACTGTTGAGAAAAAGCAGCCTTTCGTCACCTTTTCAAATACCTTTCCCTTTTTCTTACACTTTGTCCTTTATCTTTGTCATTGTCTTTTACTATTGGTCATTTATTTAATACATATATATATATATATATATATATATATATATATATATGTCTTATATATTCATTTCTGAAGAAAAAATATAAGAAGGGAAAGAAAAGAACAAAAAAGAAAAAAAAATATATCGATGATGACCTACTCCTCTACTCATGTACTATATATACTTCTTTCTCTCTCTTACTCTGTCTCTCTCTCTCTCTCTCTCTCTCTCTCTCTTTCTCTTTCTCTTTCTTTCTTTCCTCTCTTTTTGCGTTTTATCGAAAGATGTTGGAACAAGGGGCGCGCAGAAAATTCAAAATCGTTCGTCGAAATTCAGACTGATTTCTCGTTGAAACGCAAAAAGGATAGAAAGGACGAAGGCCCGTTTACGTACCGCGCTTACGTTCTTAGAAATTTAACCGAGGAAACTCGACGGGAAAGGGCAAAGTGGAACGGAAGGAAGCGAGGCTCGCATTCAGTAGCTGGAAATTGCTGCTACTTGCTACGGGACGAGAACAAAATGATGAAGGGAGAAAAAGAGAAATGTTTTAGCAAGAGAAAGAGAGAGAGAGAGAGAGAGAGAGAGAGAGAGAGGAATGAAGGGCTCGACGAAGAGAGATAAAGAAAAGCGCGGAAGAGAAACGTCTCGCATCTGACATTTTCCTCGACGAAAAAGAAAAAGAAAAAGAAAAAGAAGAAGAAAACGTTAAGCATCGAGTTTACGAAGATGATTCGCGAAAACGAGAAGAACATGGTTGTTTTTCATACTGAACTTGCGAACATACTCCTTATTTTAAACAACGAGCCCTACGATAAGAATAAATAAACGAATGAAATAAAAATTCTATCAAAGTTCTTTTTTTTTTTAACAAAAATATATACATATATATCTACGGAATATACATACATATATACATACAAACATACATCATACATACATACATATATTATATATATATATATATATATATATATATATATATATATCATATGTTTTATATATCTTACGATGTTTCATCACGCGATTGCTCGCTCGTGCGGATTACATTAAACCAAGATACAAGAAAAGTTTTACGAGACCGTTCGCGTTCGATAAGCGACAAGAAGAAAACGGATCTGTAAGTGACACGTAAATTTAGCGATCGTCGTGGTGCCGGCATAAAGGAGCCTCGAGAATCGTACAAACTACAAAGAAAAGAGACCAAGAAACGACGACAGAGAGAAAGAGAGAGAGAGAGAGACAGACAGACACAAAGAGAGACAGAGAGAGAGAGAGAAGGAGAGAAAAAGAGAGACTAAGATTTACGCTCGTGCGATCTCTCTTTTTCTTATCTCCTTTTACCACACAGAAAAGAATACGTACAAGGAGTGAATAAGATAGAGAAAGAGAAAGAGAGAAAGAAATAGAGATAGATAGATAGATAGAGAGAGAGAGAGAGAGAGAGAGAGAGAGAGAAAGACAGAAAGAGAGAAACTTTGCCCCTTCGTCGCGATCCCGCGAAAGTTAGCATTGGTACGGCAATTGGGAAGTACGAAGAAATTACAAATTTACGAGAGACGACTCCCTTTAATTAAGTAGAAGCCGAGGTACCCCACGCCTTGCTCTCTCTCTCTCTCATCTTGCCACCAGAATAGAAAGAAAAAAAGAGAAAAAAAAAAGGAAAAATAGACGAATGAAAAAGTAAAAGAGAAAGAGGTAGTCGTAAGGAAAAGATACAGGAAGGAAAAAAGAAGGAAAAAGAAAAGAAATAGAAAAGAAAAGTAAAGAAAAAAGGTAAGTCTACAACATCCGAAGTCGTTAACAAAATCTACAAAGCCAAAATTTTCTCGTTCACGCTGGACCACTATACCGGTGTTGTGTAATGCCTGAGAGGGATTTGCTACGCGAATGGAAAAGCAAAATAAGAAAATTCAAGTACGTTCGCGCATCTTATTTAACTTTTTTCTTTCCTCTTTCTCTCTCTCTCTCTCTCTTTCTCTCTTTTTCTCTCTCTTTCTCTGTCTCTATCTCTCTCGTTCTACGAAAAAAAAAAATAAATAAAAAGAAAAAAGACGGAGGAATGAGAGTAAAGGGATCAATAAAGATAAAGAAAGAAAGGAAATTGGATGGAAAGACGCACGAACGGCTTTGAAAATTTTTATTCCAACCGCGTTTAACATCAGCTTCCCGACATTTCGGTCCAAGCCGTGACCGGAGTTTAATAGCAGACCTTTCATTGTAACGCTTTAAAATACCCTCTTTCTCTCTCTCTCTTTCTCTCTCTCTCTCTCTCTCTCTCTCTCTATCTATCTATCTATCTTTAACTCTCTCTCTCTCTCTTTCCCTCCCTCTCACTCTCTCGCACGTGTCTATACACGCAGGGATTGAAAACGGTAATGGTCATAAATTTAACGCGACTTTATACGCGCAAAAGGCGGAACAACTCGCACGATGGCGAGCGAGCGAGCAAGCAAGCAAGCAAGTAAACAACGACTACCTTTTCGTACTTTTTCAAGTGGAAAAGAGAAGAGAAAAAAAGAAAAAGATTTTCTTTTTTTTTTCTTCTTTTTTTCTTTCGAACGAGTACGAGAAGCTACGATATCGATTGGACCATCTCGTTCGACGCATTACGAATGGCTTCCATTTCTTTGAAAAATAAACTTCCTCTCATTCGTGAACGTACATTTGCTACTTATTTTCCTACTACTATATCAGCATTAGAATTTCTTCGGGGAAAAATTTCGATCACTAGCCGTTTCCAATTATAAATATCCTCGTGAGATCTCCGAGGAAGAAGGAATTATTTTTCGTATTATTATTTTCATACGAACGTATTAAGAAACATTCTCAAGAAAATTAATGTAAACGCAAGAATCGAATGAACTTGAACATTTCAATGCTGATCGTGCTACTTTTTCTTTTTCTCTTCGGTAATACCGAATAAAAGAATTCACTGAAAATATAAAAGAAAATAGAAAAAAAAAAAGATAGAAAAAGAGAAAAAAGATATAGAAAATAGAAAATAGAAAATTCTCCGAATTTTCTTTTTTAGTGACACGATACAGTCCTTTTCATCCTATCTTTTTGAATGATAGATATAGTACATAGTACGTCAAAAGAAGTAAGGTGTCAGACTTAAAGTGGCTACATTAAAAATAAACTACAACCCCTCGAAGTCGATCGCATTTGTATATCAAAGCTGCTTATTTTTCGTGAACCCATAATAGAAAGTTCTTCTTTCAAAGGCACGCACGTAACACGGTATATCCGTCTTACGTTGATAAAACATCCGGTGTGTTCGATCCTTTCCGGAAAACGGTGCGATCTTCGTCGACCTCGTGCCGAGTTTATAAGGTCGATTAAAAGCAGAGTATAATAAATGCCAACGTAATATGTACATATGTACTCTATATATTTATCTATACAGAAAGTTAGATCAACAATAAACGAGTTAAATCGTTTAATCTCTGTTATAATTAACCGACGACCTATTTTTTTATCACGTCAATTTAACGAGTGCTTTAAAAAGTCAAAAAAAGAAAAAAGAAAAAGAAAAGAGAAAAAAGAGAGAAGTAAAAATAGTTTATTCGTTGATTCCCACGTATAGTTAATTTATTTGTAATTTTATAATAATAATATAGTAATAATAATAATAAATAAATAGATAAATAAACGAGGACAATAATTCTTTTTATCAACAAGTATGTAACGATTAGGATTTTGATAATTGTAAAACGAAAAATCTAAAATCCATCTTTTCTAGTTGTTTCATAAATCTAGTATCAATAAGTATGATTAGAATGAAAAATCTTAAAAATCGTCTTTCAAGGTTTGTTATTATTAGACCTATTCTATGGGAGACCACAAATACGATCGTTTACCTTCGAAACAGCTTTCGATCTGGAATCGTGTTATCGAATGAACGAAAAGTAAACTTAGCAAAAATATCTACTTTGTGAGAATGTTTGACGTAACACGCGAACATGAAAATACATATGTGCATGCGTACAAACATACATATATACATACATACATACATAAATACATACATAAATACATACATACATGCATACATACATATATACATACTACATACATGCATACATACATATATACATACTACATACATATATACATACATACATACATATATACATACATACATACATACATATATACCTACATACTATATACGTACATACATATATAGATGCAACATATAAAGAGACATATAGAAACGAATACATCAGTGAAAAGGAGAAGGTTAGAAAGGAAGGAAGGAAGGAAGGAAGGAAGGAAGGAAGAAAGAAAATTGGCGTGAAATGGAACTAATTTAGCGTCTCCTCTTACTAGGAGAGAGAGAGAGAGAGAGAGAGAGAGAGAGAGAGAGAGAGAGAGAGAGAGGGTGGGAGGATGGGAGGTAGGAAGAGAGAGAAGGTCAAAGATAGGTACACTCGATCTCTCTCGTAAAAAAGTAGGAGTTTTGCTGGTGAGCAGAAGCCTGGCTAGCTCTGGCTGGCACGCTGCTTCGTTTGGCAGCGTGGAGCGAAACGAATGGCCGGCATCGAGCGTAACGTCATTGCGAAAGGACCTCTCTCTCTCTCTCTCTCTCTTTCTCTCTTTCTCTCTTTCTCTCTCTCTATCTATCTATCTCTCTATCTCTCTCTCTATCTCTCTTTCTTTCTCTAGTTATCCAGAGAGTGGCAGGAACCCAACGCTAGTTCCTGCGAGTACTCTAATGGCTAGCCATTCGACTCTCGTGCGGCTCGCGAACAGTGCATACACTCGACGTTGGACGATGCTGCTGCTTCTATGGAAGAAAGACAGAGATAGAGAGAAAGAGAAAGAGAGAGAGAGAGAGAGAGAGAGAGAAACTAGAGAGCTAGTTTGCAAGGTGGCCGACCGAGTGTGTTGGTATTCCCGCGAGGCATTCAGACGTCGCTGATCCAACAAAAGTCCAATAGGAGCTACTCAAGAGATAGTAGATATAGACATAGATAGAGAAGGAAGAAAGAGAGAGAGAGAGAAGAGATGGCTGGAAATTGCAGTTCCGATTCGGTCGAATCTTGCCAAAGTCCTGCTTAATAATCTCGATATGGTGACTCGGTGGTAGCTCGGGCATCCTGCCGCTTTCGCTTCTACCATGATTTACTTCCTATAACTACAAGCAAAGAATTATATGTATAGATCATATATGAGAGTAGAAGGATAGAGAAAGAGAGAGCAAGAGAGAGAGAGAGAGAGAGAGAGAGAGAGAGAGAGAGAGAGAGAGAGAGAGAGAGAGTTCGATGTATTCCTAACGGCAAAATCTATTCGTGTGAGGATCGATGAGGACTTCTCGTCCTCGTTCTCGTCCTCGTCCTCGTCCTGATCGTCCTCGTCGTGGTTGTCGTCTTCGAACGGATGTTCGGAACAGTTTGCAAGAGTACTCTCGATGCTATACGCGCACTCCGCAGGATACCGACTGATTACGGACGTTGCTGATTACTAACGGAGAGATAGAGATAGTGAAAGAGAGAGAGAGAGGAGAGAGAGAAAGAGAGAGATTGTACGTACAAGCTACGAAACACAGTAAAACGAACGACACACGCGCGTACACATGCGTTCGCTCTGGACCGAAATGTCGAGGAGAAGTCTTGAGAGAGACAGAGACAGAGATAGAGACAGAGATAGAGACAGAGATAGAGAAAGAGAGAGAAGAGAGAGAGAGAGAAAGAGAGAGAGAGAGAGAGAAAGAGAGAGAGAGTCGTGGCGCAGTGGGCGCGCTGACTCGAACTAATAGGCTAACAGGCTAATGTCGGCTCGTTTTGCCCTCTGATCTTCGCTCGGCCGCTCGCAATTATCGGAGTCAACTGGTACGAGTTGACCTACCGACTCCTTTTTACGCTGCCTCCATTCATGATCTCGCGAGAGGCGCGTCCGCTGTCATTTCGTTCGCGCGTTCTCTCTCTCTCTCTCTCTTTCTTGCTTTCTATATCTCTTTCTTTTATATAGACACGTACAAATATGCGTATCCTACGTCTTCGTCCCTGACTGGCTTTCGTATATGCTCTGTCTATCTTTCTCACTCTCTCTCTCTCTCTCTCTCTCTTTCTTTCGTTCTATTTCTTTCTTTCTTTTTCTCTTTTAAAAACTTCGATGATGACGTTTCGAAAAGAAACTTTCGTCTTCCAAAGGATTCATCGTACATTTATTCCTGACCTACTTCTTTTTTCTCAAAGAGAGAGAGAGAGAGAGAGAGAGAGAGAGAGAGAGAGAGAGAGAGAGAGAGAGAGAGAGAGAGAGAGGGAGAGAGAGAGAGATGAAAGTAACACAAATGTAAAAGAGAAAATCCTGACTCTCGGTTACATATTTTTTATGCTTTATAATTCTGATTAAAATTTGATTGTATCGTAATTATTCCATTTAAAGTGCATCGCATAATTTTGTAGTTCTCCTCTTGAAGAAACTTTTTGTTCTTCGTCTACATGAAAATTCATTATCGTTTTATCATTGGATCGATCGTCCAATGATATTAACGTTATTAACAATTTCGACGAAGTTAAATCTATGTCGAATAGGTCTCTAAGAATTTTAAACGTTTGTAAAAAATGTCACGATGAAAATATATATATACTAAAACGAATATATCTATACAAACATACACATAGACACACACACATATATATATATATTAACGTTAGATATTTTATTATTCAATTTGCATTAACCAACAAGAATAGAGATACCACAAAGTCACTTTTCATACGTAACTGCAGTTACATCTGACGCTTTCATAAAAGTTTTCACTCGGCGAAAGTTGTCCTCGGGATAGCTCGTGCTATCCTTTAATCGCGGGAAAGTTACTTTAGTTAGATTGAAAAAAAAAAAGAAAAAAGAAACGGGCAAAACAACAAGAAGAAAAGAATAAAAATAAAAAACAAAAAATAAAATAAAAATATATATATATAAATAAAGAAAAGTATATCGTTGAAAAAGAGAGTTCGAGCGTGTTACATACCTAGTCTAGCGATAATCCCTTTCTCAAACTTTAAGTAATCTAAGAGAGATACGGTAAATCGTAAGTTGCGATCTCAAAGGGGCATAGAACAGCTTCTTACTAACGGTTCCCGTATACCTTGTTGTTACCCTCATCCTTGATAGAGTTTACAGCATACGAACAATGTCGAATTCGAGTAAAACAAAGTTTAGTTAATTTCCGCCTAAACTACGACTTCTTCGTTTGTTAATCATTTGTAAGTTATTCCCATTGAGTTCTGCGTACCACAAATACGTTATTTTTATTCTATTTTAAATTTGTTTGTTTTCTTTTTATAAAAAAAAAAAAGAAACAAATTTATTTTATTATTTATTATTTTATTTTTGTTGTAAAAAAGAAAGAGAAAGAAATATACAAAACATAATATTTATGAACAATTTATCTCGAAATAATGATCGTTCGAATTTATTATCTATATTTCATTCGACATATTCGATTTTTTATTATGTTATTATATAATGTAATAATTATGTTATATATAAGCAATATATACCTCGGAATAATTCGTATTTATTACATTTTCATTTGATGCATTTGATTTTTATATTATATTATTATATTTGGTAATAAGTATACTATATTTATAAACGATATGTATCTTGAAATAATGATCATTCGAATTTATTACCATTTCCATTTGATAAATTTGATTTTATTACATTTCCATTATGATGCTATTTGATTTTTATATTATATTATTATGTTTATAAGCGATATATATATATATATATCGAAATAATGATTATTCGAATTTATTATCATTTCTATTTGATAAATTCGATTTTATTACATTTTTATTTAATGCTATTTGATTTTTTATTATATTATATTATATTATATTATATTTATAAACGGTATATATCTTGAAATAATGATCATTCGTATTTATTACCATTCTCATTTGATATATAATATTTAATTATTAACACATACATACATATATATATATATACACTATCATATATATATGTGTATATATATATATATGATAATAAATATTTATAAAAAATATATCGCAACATATAATACATATTGATATCATTTGTATTTACAAGAAATAAAACGATCCTCTTCCTTCTTTTTCTTTTCAAAAGAACTACGGCATATATACGTTGCCGTTGAACGATTCGAGGAACACTTTAGAAAAGTAAGAGACAAGGGCTGGCGTCGGCTAAGATTAGACGGTTGACCGAGAAAATGGATTTTCAAAAGTTGACCGAGCATTTGTGTTTAGAAAGTTAGGAAATTTGCCGTGGGCCTCGGGCAAGAACTTTTCGCGGAACCAAGTCAACCTTAGAAGTGTAGTCCTCTCTCTCCCTCTTACTTCACCCTTCCCCTTTCTACCTTTATCTTTCTCTTTTCTTTATCCTCTTATCGCTTAGTTCGTATTACATGGCAAAACTACTTGAAAGGTGCAAACACCTTCTCGTAAATATCCTTGAGGCTAAGGTTGTCTTCGTATCCAAATTAGTATCTAATCTATTCCACGGAATATAGAGGAGATGAGCGAACTTGCATTTTCAACATTTGAAAGACTTCATGAGAGAAAGATGCCGATGAGAGGAGAAATAGAAAGATATACATACATACATACATACAAACATATATACATACGTACATACATACATACATATATACATACATATATACACAGAGACAAAAAGATATATATATATATATATATATATATATATATACACAAACATACATACATACATACATATATATACAGAGACAGAAAGAGAGAAATATAAACACACACACACACACACACACACACACATATAATCATAAGCATATAAGAAGATGGCAAAACATTTAACTATTCTATAAAGCTGATTTCAAAACCGAACTTAATATTTCTCTCTCTCTCTCTCTCTCTCTCCCTCTTTCTCTCTTTCCTTCTTTCCCTCTCATATATATATCCATCTCACACATATATATATATATATATATATATATATATTCCCATCATTTAAAGCTCTCCAACTAGCTCAGCTCGAGGTTAAGGAAAGCATTACGTTTAAAGTAGGAACGATCTCTTCCTCAAGAAGAAATGAATTCTAATCGAATTAGCGTCAGTTTGATATTCTCTTCTCGTCCTTGAAAGAGATTAATCGTTGGTGAACCTTCGAAAACTTTCTCAGTTGCTTCTATTTTAACATTAACAGAAAGAGAAAGAGAAATAAAAGCAAAAAAAAAAAAAAGAAGAAAACGGAAGAAAAAGAAATAAATAGAGTTGACAAGGTAACAGAGCGATTTAACGAGGATGCTTCGAGGACGCATCAAATATTTAACGAACGGCAATCCTGCGGTCTTCGGTGTGCGAAACTCTTTTCCTCATTTTCCGATAGGGCAAGAAAGTTAGGGGCACTTGGCCAGGGAAAGGCTTTACCGGAAAGAGAAACCCGAGTGGATACTTCGAAAGCGTTCCTACGTGTTCGAGTGCTCTAGAGAGGTCTGATAGAACGAAAGAGAGATAGAGAGAAAAAGAAAAAAGTCGAAGAAGGGAAGACGCGAGGAAACAATGAGTTAGAGAGAGATAGAACTAAGAAAGCAAAGATATACCATTGTTCGAGCATTTCCTCTGCTACTTCCTTTACTGACTAGAGCCCCTCGCGAACAAACTAGTGTAAACGAGAAGGCTACCGTACTTCTTTAAAGTCTACATATCTCTCTTTTTCTTTCTCTCTTTCTCTCTGTCTCTATCTGCCTGTCTCTTTCTTTCTCCTTCTCTCTGAAGTGTCCTAGAGACATCGGAAAAATGTTAATCGAACAAACGCTTCGAGTCCTCTCTCTTCATCTCTAGCAAAAAAGATCAACGAATTCATGCGAAATGATCACATCGAATATTTCTGAAATTATGAGAAAAAATTTTCTATGTTAACTGACGGAAATATAATTATATTTTCATCATTTCGGAGATACTTGAAGTAGTTATAATTATAGGACTATCCTGTATATATGTATATATACAAACACACACACACACATACCTTTCTTTCGTAAAAACAATTAACGAATTCATGTGAAATAATCGCATCAAATATTTTCGGAGCAATGAGAAAACAAAATTTTGTTTAACGAACCTCGTGAAACAAGAAACTATGATATTATATTTTCATCATTTTGGAGATACTTAAAATAGTAATAATTATCGGTCTATTTTGTATGTGTGTGTGTGTGTGTATTCCTCTCGTAAAAATAACCAACGAATTTACGTGAAATAATCACATAAATTGAACATTTCCGAAATTATGAGAAATACAAATAAATGAACAAAAGAATTAAAAAAGGGGGAAAAAAAGGAAAAGAAATTATTTAACGAAATAGGAAAAAAAAAAAGAACACTCGACACTTTTCGTTATTTCGGGGATACTTAACATGTGGTATTAATTATCGGACTATATCTATCTCTCTCTTTCTCCCTTTCTCTAAAGTTAAGCGTTAGTCATAGATGTGAGTCACGGACACGACACGAACACGAGCGAAAGAAAACTGACGAGTAGGGAGAATCCTGTAACGAGTCTTATCCTTAAATTATTATTCCTAGCAGTTCACGTACTTCCTCATCCTCATCCTCATTCTCATCCTCATCTTCTTCTCTATCCTTTTACAAGAAATTCAGGTATTCCTTTTGCCTAAGTTTTCCATGGAACACGAAATTAACGAACGAGTCGTTACAAAGAGTCGATTACCTTTGACGAACATAAACGCCTAGCTGGCAGAATATAAATTCAAAATTCGCGTCGTCAAGTTTATCTATGCTAGACTTAGTTCACCTCCGACATAACCATCACCTTAGAATAGTCGTTCTTTTATACGTTCATTTTCAAGCTAGTACGTCTTATTAATCGCTATTAAATATTTATACGTTTATAGATTGCTATTGAAAAAAGAACGGACTTAATCTTAATTAAAAGAAGTCTTATCTTCGAAGAATTATTATTTTCTTTTTGTCCTTCTTCGTTTTCGTTTAATAAAACGTATACTCCGTTGAGAATAATTTATTACAGTGGATACTGTTAGAAAAAAAAAAGAAAAGAAAAGAAGAAGAAGAAGGAAAGGAAAAAAATCATTGATTTTCTTTCTATTTCTTTCCAACGAGAGATCGTTCGATTTGTCGTTACCATTTAATAAAGAAACTTCTCTCCATCTCTCTTTCTCTCTTTCTTTCTTTCTCTCTTATCTCGAAACCGTTTGATTTCGATCGAAAATCAATTTCAATTTGGGATGACCCTATTTCTATTTGATAAGAATTTTTCTGTCTTTTCTCATTTATTTAACGGGACATCAGGAGTGAGGTTATTCTCCAGTTAAATTGATCAGATCGTCTCGTACAATTTACTTGATCGATTTTAATATTCCCCCTTCGATGATACTTATTCAAATAATAAGAAATGATATAACGACATATAGATAAATAAGATGAAACCCTACCAGTGTATCTACCCTTCATATACGATCCTGTAAATAGGATCAACATAGAAATGCTACATGGCATCATGAAAAATTCAAGAAGCCAACGAAACTTTGACCCGCTTAAAATGTCCTCGCGAACGAAACTCGTATGTATAATACATTGTTCCCTGAAAGCCATTGAAATAGACGATTAGTTGAAATTCATTGATTTAATTCCAAACGTACTTTTCTATCGATACGAGCTAAAATAAATAAATAAATAAATATATAAATGAATGAATGAATAAATAAAACAAGAATAAAATAGACCAAGAAATTCAACGAACTCTATCCAATTGTATTAACAGATACGCCAAAACTTTCGCTTATACAATAATTTTAATACATATTTTGTCCATCCGCATACGACAATTATTTTTTAACGTTGAACATCAAAAAATATAATATCTACGACCTGAAATATATTGAAACGATATTTTTTATAAGTTTACTTCGCGATTAGAAGAGTACCTTCGTGTAATTAATAACCGAACTGTGTTATCCGTTAAAATGGCAGATTTTTAATTTCTTTTTGTATAATTAACGAAATTAGAATTAATGGAATAGTGTTAACTGTGAATTGTTTCTATTTAATTGTTATTTTTACATTAAATCGATTAAAAAAATAATAACGAATAACGCCTTCTCTTTTTTAACAATTCTATCAAATTGACAAACGTAATAAAAATAGATCGATATTTTTAGTTTCACAGATGAAGATTGCTTTATCAAAATATAATAAAAAATTGTTCACTGTGATTACATAGGAAAATATAAAAAATCGAACAAACTCTTTTCCTCTGTATATCTCTCTGTATGTACGTGTATGTGTACGTGTGGTAAAGTACGAGCGAGAGAGAAACTTAATTCAATATACGGATACACATAAATAAAAAAACATATCCCAAAATCGATTAAAACAGACATTATCAAAGAAACACAACGGATAATCCGATATGAAATACATCAGAACAACAATCTCCTTACAGGACTTTATGCGCAACTTACAAAGAAACCAAAAGAAAGAAAAGAAAACTAAAAGAAAAAGAAAAAGAAAAAGAAAATTTCATCTCAAGTAAGTTTACCAAGAGGACGCGAGAAGACGTAAGACGAGAAGATTTTCGTATTCTGGCCTCGAGGTTAACGATAGTAATAGTAAAAGAAGAAAGATAGAAAAAGAAAAAAAGAGAAAGAGAAAGAGAAAGAGAAAGAGAAAGAGTTACAATGTGGATAAGTTAGATTATAAGTCGAAGAGAGTAGAAAAGAGAGAGGGTTGCATAGAGAGAAGAAAAGAGACAAGGGGGTAGAAAGAAAAGGAAGGAGCGAGAAAGGGGGTTGAAAACAGTGGAGGGGATAAGGTTGGAAGGTTTGGCGTTGAATTATGCCGCGTATGCAAAGTGCAAGCTATCTTGGCGAGTGATAAGGGAGACACGCGAGTCGCGCATATCTCAAAGGATATAAGCAACGACACTTTACCAGCGGTTCGCTAGCCAGAGTGATGCGAAACGTTAGCGTAGGTAGTACCGTATCGTCGTCCTCGTCGTCCTTGTCGTCTTCGCCGTCTTCGTCCTCGTCCTCGTCCTCATCCTCGTCCTCATCTTCATCCTCATCCTTGTCATCGATGTAGTCGTAGCCATAGCCGTAGCTTTAGTCGTAGTCGTAGTCGTAGTCATAGTCGTAACGAGTAGCGCGAAACGTCGACTCTCGAGTCGAGTCGAGTCGAGTCGAGTCGAGTCGAGTTGAGTCGAATCGAGTCGACTCGAGTCGTGGATACGGTTCAGTGCGGCACGGCGCTTCACGAAGCTCCGTACGCGAGAACCTCCGCAGCGCACTGTACCATGCCAACCTTATCCGCCATACATATTTGCATAATATTTATGCGGTCGCGGTTTTCATTCCTGTTCCTTTCACACGTACGCTCTACTATATTTTAAGATAGTTGTATATGTGTGTATATGTATATGTACGTTTATATATATATATATTCGTGTATATGTATGTATGTGTGAGAGAGCGCATGGTTATGGGTATGTGTTTGTGTGTGTGTTTATTTCTTTCTTTCTCAATCTCTCTTGCGATCTTTTACGGCTAGTTATATTGTTATACTTTATTATGACTATAGTATTAGATGAATTTGTAATTTCTTATTAGTAGATAACGAATCATCGTTGTTGATATTACGTGATACACGTTTTAATAATTCATACGGTTAATAAATCGTTTATTTATATTTATGTATAAATATAGTTATATTATCTTTGTTTATCATTTGCATTTATTGTTTATATTTGTAGATAAATATGATATATTGGAAAAGTATATTTTAAGATTGTGATAATGTATGTGTTTAAATTAATATTAGAATTTAATCTTTATCTTCGTTGGAAACATACGAGCGATACGCACACGATCCATTATCACTCTTCTGTTAGTTGATCCATTGCCTGTATTTTTATATCGGGTGACAATTCGAAACAGTAGAAGACTATACACGACATTTGTAAATTCGTATATACATATATATATATATATATATATATATATATATATATATATATTGTTTTTATTTGTAAAAATTCATTACAAATAGATTATAATTATATAATATTATCTTATAATGTATTATTATCATATAACTATAAAAATCAATTATTGTACAAAAATAGAACAAAAAGATTACACCGATATATAAATACAATACACGAGATGTGAACGTTTATCATATAATAAATTTTATTCCCAAAGTAAATCAAAAAACAAAAAGAAAAATAAACAAAGAGAATAAAAAAGAAAAACGATACCTTTACTGAGATCAGATAAAGGCGAAGCCCATTTCATGTTTCCTTCCCATCGTGAAATTATTCTCGAAAGAGCGTTTGCTCCCTTCGGATTCCATAAAGCTATTTATTTAATTAAGTTTCTCGATGATGATAATATGGACGAGCGTCAACGGAAAGCTACGAACGGAAGAGACTCTTGAGAAGAGAGAATAGAAAGAAGAGAGAATGAGAAAGAGAGATGGAGAGAGACAGACAGACAAGTGGAGGGATAGAAAGAGATAGATAGACAGACAGACAGACAGACAGACAGACAGACAGACAGAGAGAGACAGATAGACAGACAGAAAGAAAGAGACAGACAAAAAGAGAGAGACAGATAGACAGACAGAAAGAAAAAGACAGACAAACAAACAGACAGACAGAAAGAGAGAGACAGATAGACAGACAGAAAGAAAGAGACAGACAAAAAGAGAGAGACAGATAGACAGACAGAAAGAAAAAGACAGACAAGCAAACAGATGGACAGACAGAAAGAAAAAGATAGACAAACAGACAGATAGACAAAGATAGAGACAGAGAGAGAAAGAGAGAGACAGATATACAGACAGATAGATAGACAGACAGACAGATAGACACAGAGAGAGAGAGAGAGAGAGAGAGAGAGAGAGAAAGAGAAGAAGAGAGAGAGAGAGAGAGAGAGAGGTAAACAGATAGACAGAGAGAGAGTAAATGGATGAATGAGTGAGTGAGTGATTACTAAGAAACATACTAACAGAGAGAGAGAAAGAGAGAGACAGGGACAGAAAGACAGACAGACAGAGAGAGAGAGAGAGAGAGAGAGAGAGAGAGAGAGAGAGAGAGAGAGAGAGAGAGAGAGAGAGAGAGAGAGCAAGACAACGTGCGTTTTGCAGGTTACACGGGAATCGCGGTGCAATGCGCTTACAATGGGAGGAAACTCCGAGCAAATTAGACGTACTCAAGGAATCTCCCGCGCCCACGCTTTATTAACGCTTTATTCACGCGACTTTCCTCGACATATACACTGCCAATCGTACATTAGCTCCATTTCCACTTCCACTTCTAGCTCTACCAGCATTTCCATCTCCACTTCCACCACCAACGCCACTAATACAAAATGACGACTATCAAACGTGCTTTGCGGAAGTCACTGCAAAGTATGCAGTGCTAAAAATAATTAATAGGGGGAATGAGAGAGGATGATTCTGACAATGAGTGTATGTTAGTTCACACGCGCATATTATACGTTCTTCTTTACTTACTCAAACGGACATAGACACACAGACAGACACACGCGTGATATGTAATTCGAATAAATAAACGATCTGAATGGAAAAACTTCGTGGATGGATATTGAGTAAACTCTTTTAACACGTAACTGGCATTCAATTCTCTCGCGGAGTTCATTTAAAACGTTGCCAACAATAAGATAGTTTTTGATGACGTTCAGAAAACACTGTAATTGTCTGTGTCTGTATATATGTGCGTATATGTATTTTTTTTTCTAACGAGATTAAAACCTAATACAGTATGCACGACAACCTGAATTATTTGCGTATCTTTTGTATACACAGAAATTTATTAAAGACATCTAGATTAATATATCGATTTATTCCAGATACTTCCGAATAATCGATAAAAAAAAAAGAGAGAGAAAAAAAGAAAAGAAACAAAATTACACACGCATACGTAAAAATATAATAAATTATATTTCATTATTCGTCTTTTAAATAAAGTCTACAAGAATGATCTGTTGAAATGAAAAATCTTTGAAGAAATGTAAACAAGAGTTAACGATAAACGAAGAATAATTAACGTACGAGTTCTAATTAGTTCGTTTAATCGAACGAACATTACATACATAGATGCAATATCTATATGTGTGCCTATTTTCATCATTAATTCGCGGTATCGTGAATTGTTAACTTTAGGGATATAAAGCCGCTGATTTCGGCGTATCGCAAAATCAGTGAGAAGGCTCCGATTCAAACGACGCAATTAACTCGGAAATACGATAGTTCCCTACGTTCGTTAACATCAGAAGAACCATGTAATTCTCTCTCTCTCTCTCTCTCTCTCTCTCACACACACACTCTCTCTCCCTGTCTATCTATCTATCTCTCTTATACTATACTGTGGGCTTACAACCTCGAGCTGCGTATGTACATACATATTCTACGCTATTAATCAACGCGTTAGATCACGAAAGAGAGAGAGAGAGAGAGAGAGAGAGAGAGAGAGAGGGAAAGGGAGGGGGGGAGAGAGAGAGAGAGAGAGAGAGAGAGAGAGAGAGAGAGAGAGAGAATGTATACCTTCAAGGTGCTAACATAAAATGGTACTTACGAATTTACCAAACTGCGAGATACATTAATGAGAAACACTCCTTAAGGTACGGCATTAATTATTTACCCGCACTTTATTCGAATTAAATTTTGATTGAGAAAAAGAATTTGACATACTCGGTGAAAAATTGTAAGCTCGTAGTAAATAATAAAAATAAATGGAAAAAGGAAAAGTAATGATAACAATAAAGATAATAAAATAAAGTAATAATAAAAATAAATAAACGAACGAATGAATAAAAATTACGCGTAGGTAATAGCTCGTTTAAATCGAACAATATTTTCAATGGAAAAAATTAAGAAAAACAAAGTTTTAAGAAATATGGATAAGTCTAATGAATACGTCGTGAAAAAATCTCTTTCTTTCTTATTATTTGTCTGTAAAAAGATATCGAGGATATATGAAGATCGCTGTTGGAACAATCGATCGATCGATCATCGACAACATCACTTGAAACAAAAGGAAGAACTCGAATAGACCAACGAAACAAAGCTTAGAAAGGAAAAAAAAGATTGATATTCTCTGTAAAAAAAAAAATCGCGAAAGAATCAAAAAAAAAAAAAAAGAAAAATAGAGAATATACGTACACGATGTCTTGTTAAAATCGAATCGATATTTTCATCGGAAGCTTTAAGAAAAATAAAATCTCAAGGAATATGTACGTCTAATGAATACAACATGAAAATATCTTCCTCTCATTTATCTGTAAAAAGATATCGAGGAAACATGAAGATCGTCGTTGGAAAAGATCGATCGATCGTTCATCGACAACATCATGTGGAACAAAAGGAAGTATTCGAATAGGTCGACGACGAAACAAAAATTAGAAGAAAAAAAAGAGGGAGAGAGAGAGAGAAAAATGACATACTTCGTGAAAAATTGCAGGGTTGTTTCACTAAAAGAAAAAAGAAAAACAAACAAAAAACAAAAAGAGAGAGAAAGAGGAAAAAAAAGAAAAAGAAGGGAAAGAAGAGATTACACGTACATGGCGTCTCATTTAAATCAATCGATATTTTCATCCGAACCTTTAAAAAGAAAAGAAAAAAAAAAGGAACGAACAAAAAAAATGTCAAGAAATACGTTTAACAACGAATACAACGTGAAAATATCATTCTCTCATTTGTCTTTAGAAAGGAGAATGATATCGAGAATATAAGATCGTTGTTTGAAACGATCGATCGATCGCTTATCGACACGTAGAACAAAAGGAAGCGACTCGAATAAGCCCAAACGACGAAGCAAGAATTTAAGGGACAAAGTTTCTGATGAGCTGGCTCATTAGTCTCTCTGCTGCAAAAACAAGAAAAGAACGAACGAACGAATGAACGAACGAACGAACGAGCGAGCGAACAAACGCGACGAACGAATGAGAAATTAGAAACGAGAAACGACGATACACTTTCGTAGTTATACCTATTTCATGTTCTTCATATATGTTTTATATATATATATATATGAATTCGTACATACATACATACATACATACATACATACATACATACATATACACATGCATGCATAGATAAATACGTAAATACGTAAATAGATATAGATGTATATGTATAGACAAATTATCGTATATACATATATACATATATATATATCTTATTTCATATGTATATCTATTCTTTATATATATATATACTTATATATATACTTATACATACATATATATATATAATGTATAGTTAGATATAGTAAAAGCGACCGTGCGGAGATAAAAGACAGACCGCACATTCGTCGCAGCGCGTTACGCTGCGCACCGCCGCGCGACAAATGCAACGCAAATTGTAGAGCATTAGTGTAAATTAATGCGGACGAGTTGGCAGTATGCAAAGCGTCCTCTTCCCTCCCTCTTCTCATTCTCCCTAACACTATCTTTCCCTCCTCTCTATCCTATAACCCCCTACCCTCTCTCTTTATATATATATATATATATATATATATATATATATATATATATACATATCATACATATATATATGTATGCATGTATGTATGTATGTATGTATGTATGTATGTATGATATTATATATCTGCTTCAAGCTATTATTCACGTAAATGTTACTATACGCGCGTAGATGCGTGTGTACGTGTATTACATGAATGTATACGGATGTGTGTTACACGGCTGTACATTGGTCACGAGCACGAGCATATTACTTTGCGTTTGTATCTCCGCGAATACGCGAAAGCCGAGAGTAACTGGCGAAAGGGTCTTTTCTAAAAGGATCAAGAGAGAGAGAGAGAGAGAGAAAGAGAGAAAAAGAGAGAAAGAAAAAGAGAAAAAGAAAAGAGAAACAAAGAGAGAGAGAGAGAGACGGATATGCGTGAAAAGTCAACCTCGTTATTCGAAATAATTAAAAAGCGACCGCTCTAATTGCAAATATCCTCACGGTTCTCAATTTTGTCGCACAATAACTCTACATCTTTCTTTCAATTTCTTTCAATCATCCGACTGTAATCACCATCGATAACCAGACATTTCTTTCTTTCCTTCTTTCTTTCTTTCTTTCGTTCTTTTTTCTTTTCGTATATTTTTTTTCTTTTCTTTTCTTTATATCATTAATGCGTATTTAATCGAACGTCAGAGGTACTACTTTTTCTTTCTTTCTTTTTTCTTTTTTTATAGATCGCAGTATGATACGTCTAGTCTGATTTCTTTTCAATGTGAATTATTTATATTAATTTCTGTATTTTCGTGTAAAAAAGAAAGATATGAAAAATGACGATAATTTTTGTTATCTTATTAGTCGAAAATATAAAATGATATCTTTTGATTGAATGATATATTTAAAAGAAAAAGAAATGAAGATTGCCCGATTGTAACAAATGATTCGTTTCATTCGAGAAAAATCTTGTTGGCCAAAGAGACGATTCTAATGTAATAAAAAATATCGATATTGTAAAGATAATTTCCTTTTTGTTCGATTCTTATCGGAGGAAATGAATTTCATTTAAAATTTAATAAAATGGGGAACGATGTTTTTCTTATAGGAGCTCTTTGGAACGAACAAAAAAGGATTCTTCGATTAAAACAAATGGATTTTTTTCTTTTTCATGAAAAAAGAATAAAAAAAAGATCTCAAAATCTTAAGATACAAAAGAAAACATTAATATCGAAAAGATAATTTCCCTTTTATTTAATCGTTACAAAAAGAGATGAATTTCATTTCATAAAACTGTGTCTATCCGAGTATTTAGAATGAAAAAAAAAATTTTGTTCGATTTGCTCGATTTTAAAACTAATGATTCTTTTCATTAGAAAAAGAAAATAAAAAACGAAAAAAAAAGTCTTACCAAAAAAGATAACTTTCATTTAATAAAAATGAAAGACGATATTTTTTATTGGAGCTCTCTTCGAATTAACAAAAAAGAATGAAAACAATAATTCTACGATTAAAACAAATGCATTTTCATAAAAAAAAAAAAAATTCATAAAACAAAAAAAAAAGAAATGAAAAAAGATCTTGTTCTCGAAACGAACGATTCTGAGCTACGAAAGAAAACATCGATACTGTAAAGATAATTCTCTGTTTGCTTGATTCTTATCGGCAGGGATGAATTTCATTTAATAAAAATGAGATACGAAGGTTTATTCATCGGAGTCCTTTGAAATGAGAAAGAAAAGGAAAAAAGAAAAAAGAAAAAAAAAAGAATTCTTCGATTAAAATAAATGATTCTTTTAATAAAAAGAAAACTGACAAAAAAATCTCGAAACAATCGCTTTTATTTGACGTAAAAGGAAAGATCGATACTGTAAAGGATTTCTTTATTTGTTACCCTCGAAATAAGAAAAAGAAATAATATATATATATATATATATATATATATATATATATATTTTCCTTAAATGATTAAACTCTTTTTATAAAGAAAAAAAGGAAAAAAAAAGAAAAGAAAAGAAACGAAAAGAAAAGAAAAGAAAAATCACCTACTTACTTCGCTTTGTGATTTCCTCGCGATATCGATATCGAACAAAAATCTTACCTTTTCTCGTTTCATCGGAAAATAATAGAAAGAGCTAGAAACAGACGGAGAGAGAGAGAGAGAGAGAGAGAGAGAGAGAGAGAGAGAGAGAGAGAGAGAGAGAGAGAGAGAGAGAGAGAGAGAGAGAGAGAGAAAGCAAAAGAGAGAGAAACAATTCTTTTCTTTGTAAAAGAAGTAATTCTTTTGAAGAGGACTACACGATAATTTACATATCAATATCGAAAGAAAATTGTGGGAGAAGAAAAGAAAAGGAAGAAACATAGAAAAAGAGAGAGGAGAGAGAGAGAGAGAGAGAGAGAGAGAGAGAAAGAGAAGCCATTGAAAACGAAACGACTTACTTGTAGTCCCATCTACGATTTCCTTTCTACTTCCGTACAAGGAAGTACAGGACACAACGATCCTATCACATATCGCGAAACCGCCCACAACTTTTTCCGTTCCCCATCGATTCCTCTCGTCCTTTATTATCACAACATTTTTTTTTTATCTATCTCTTCTTTCTTCCATTCTCTCTATTTTCTATCATTACCCCGTTATCCATGGTCTTCCTCTTATTATCCTTACTCGTTATTACTTCAAGTATGACTATGAACGTCTACCACCAAGTCGATCCATTCTCCACGTTATTGTCTTCATTCTCTCTCTCTCTCTCTCTCTCTCTCTCTCTCTCTCTTACACACACACACATACATATGCATATACACACACGAGTGCTTCTTACTAAAGAGAAAGAGAGAGAGAAAGAGAAAGGGTGGGATAGAAGGAGATAGAGAGAAGTTAGTCTGATCTTCAGACAAGAGTATCAAACTTAAAACCATCTCGCGTTCCCTTTGCTCGGTCAACCGCGAAGAGAAAGAGTATCGCGAAAAGCAGTAATATCGCAAGAAGAAGAAGAAGAAAAAAGAAAAAAGAAGAAGAAGAACAAGGAAAACTCGTCCTCTCAATCTACAAGCGAATCGCTGAATGAATGAAAGAGAAAAAAAGAAGAGATGCTTAGAGTTCCTACTTAAGTTGGCCACGCACACTTTCCGTAATCCGTAAATGTAACGCAAAAAGTCTAGAGGCGCCTCACAACCTACCGTAAAGGTCGTTCACACACGTATCGACGTAAAATTTAACACGTAAGACCTAAGAAAATTCACTGATCGTAGTCGACTATTATTTTCTCATGTACATTTTTCAAAGTGCAAGACGCAAACCGTAACTGTGGATAATATCGTAAAGATGAACTTTTTTACGTTTCATACGTTTTTACGCATTATGTATCACGTGTGTGACGCGTGTGTGAACGGTCCTTAAAACAACTTTGACTTAAAGCAACCACGACGCTGTTGACTTCATTTGCTACGGTACATCATATAGATAAAAGTGAATAATTAATTTGCGAATATTTCTGAAATATTTCGTAAAATCTTGATAATAATCTTTAACAATTGCAACGAGTTAAATTCTATCATTCTATTATCTTCGAGCGATTACAAATTTGTCCGAATATACAATCAAAAATAACTGTGATCATGCGGTCATCTTTACGGACGCTTCGTTTAATACACCGAACTGTGACCTCAAAGAAACCTCTCAATCTGATTGGCTATTCGTAAGAACCGTAGCAGTAAAATTCCAATATATTGAATTTTTCGATCGCTATAGACCACTGTTACGGACGGCCGAAATCGAGTAAAGCGATTGGTCGAAACCTAAGTTAGTGTTACTTTAACTGGAAATGTATATAGTCAATATAAAAACGTTAAAAGCGAGAACGCGTTTTTGTATGTTGAAAAGAGATAGATAGATGGACAGACAGATAGAGAAAGAGAAAGAGAGAGAGATATTATATGTTCGTAAAAACGTGTCGAAAAATCGAACATGTCTGACAATGAGAAAGTATGTGTGCATAATATAGATAAGAAAGAAAGGAAAAGGGTAATATGGATCACCCGAAAAAGGCACGCTCTGCTGCAAGCAACGAGCCGAGATGAAACCGATTTCGAGATGAAATAGACGAAGATGGGAGATAGAATTCGAAGAACTCTGGCTGATTCTCGACGGATGACAAAGATGGCGATAGGGGAATAGAGATCCCGAGATGAAAGGAGAAATAGAGAGAAGACCTCGACGAGGGTAAAGCAATCGATATTCTCTGGCATTTCGATGTCAGCAGCACGACCTTACCTCCTGTTTTCTATTCTTTTCTCTTTCTCTCTTTCCCTTTCTTTCTCTCTCTTTCTTCTTTTTCTTAGTCGTCTACCTATCGCTTGAGCTGCTTTCCTTCTTTTATTATTCCGCTTCGTACCACTCGAGTCGTAGCAATCCGCATGCGAGCCTTTTCTTCCGATTTGGTTTTCTTTTTTTTATTTTTTCTTCTTTCCTGTCCCTCTCTCTCTCTCTCTCTCTCTCTCTCTCTCTCTCTCTCTCTCTCTCTCTCTCTCTCTCTCTATCTATCTTTTTTTTATACAAACATAGAACAACAGGAGTCTACCTAAGTAAGAAGTTTTCTACATATATAAACCGGTGCAAAAGAAGGATCGTATAAATACGAGGATCGTAAAACGCCGCGAGGGTGGACGTACATACGTACTCGCGATAGATGCTACTAGCACTGCTGATGCTATAGCTTGATGCCATACCTGATGTGCTGCCTGCGCACGGTAGCTTGCTTACTTGCCTGCTTGGCTGTCTGCTTGCTTGCTTGCTTGCTTGCTTGCTTGCTTGCTTGCTTGCTTGCTCCAGCTAGCTGGCTAGCTCTCGTAAAGTCACATAGGAGAACGAGTGGAAGTACGAGAGTATGCGAGAAAACGTACGTCAGAAAAGCGTGTTCTACGACTATTCGAAAGATATACACGTTTTTACGTATAATTTTCCGAAGGAGTGATACCGATAGAAAATATTTCCTTATATCGGTTTCCACCTTTAAGATTGATATTTGCCAGCCAGCTCAGGATCTTTCTTATCTATCTATCCTATCTGTATGATAAAATTTTCCTGATAAATGATCTCTTTCTTTCGTACAATTTTTACGGAGAAAAATATTCTTCTTAATTTAAATGTAATTTATATGTAAGAAAGAGAGAGGGGAAGAGAGAGAGAGAAAGAGATTGTTTGGGCTTAAATTCATTTTATTTTTAATACGATCTTCTTATAAAATATTCTTTTCTTTTTTTTCTTTCTTTCTTTCTTTTTTAATATCTACTTAGTAAATAAAACGAGATCGCGACAGGATAACAATTCCTTTTATTTAAATTCGTTTGACGTTTAATCCGTATAATTCATTAATTAAAAAATATTTCAGTCCAAGATGAGAAACGAGTATAATAAAGTTATTTATCCCAATTCGTCGCAATGTTATTTGCAATCATTATATAAAAAAATTAATTTTGCTTTATTTTTATTTAATTTAAGACGATAATAAAGAGTTTTAATTTTGTATTTCCTTTTTTGTTTGATTTTCTTCTCTTTTATTCGTTCTTTAAATAAAAGATAATATAATGCGATGAAATTGCAAACTCGTGGTAGCATTTACGAGCTAATTTTTTCTTTTTTACGATATCTTTTCAGAGCTAATGTGATCTTCTTACGTAAAGAATACAGACGATAACAACGATCAATGAATCATCTGCTTATTCTTCATGGCTTCTTTCTTTCCCTCTTATGTTTCATTTCTTTTTCTTTTTTTTTGTTCTTCCTCTTAAAAAAGGAAAAATATTTTCTACATTAAAAGAAATCGATACGCAACAGCTTATTTTATTTTAATTCGTTCGATTTAAAATGCATAAAAGCTATCATCGGCATAATTTCATTCGAAGAGAATGAAGAACA
>NC_066603.1:3977500-3987500 GCF_905475345.1 Vespula vulgaris
TGTTACGGAGAACGTTTCTTCTCGGATTTCACTTTGTTTTACGTCCCCCGTCACAATAATAACGACGTCAAAAAGGAACGTAGAAAGGGGAGGAAAAAAAGAAAAACAAGAAAAAAGAAGAATTATTTTAAATCAGACGATGACGTGTTGCTTTTCGATCAATGAAAATGAAAGAGAGAAAAAAGAGAGAGAGAAAGAGAGAGAGAGAGAGAGAGAACCAATCGCATTAGCGAAATAAAACACTGGGATATAGGTGTTGGTGCAGACGTAAGAGGGTGGAGGCAAAAGATCCAATAGATCGATTTGTAAATAAAAGAGAATTAAAATGTATAATACCGATAGAAGGAAACACCAAAAGAGGTTTATATACCAGGTGGCTCGTAAAATAGATATTGAAAGTCGAGCGTTAAAGTACAATACATACACACACACGTACGCACACACAATTCAGATACATATGTCTTTCGTAGTCCCGAATCACGATACACAAGCCTGGCCAATTTCATCTCTGAGCTAACTCTATGGCAACTAGCTATACAGAAGAGACAGACAGTGCATCGACAGTGGTGTCACTGTGTGGCAAGCTCGTTCTCTCTCTCTCTCTCTCTCTCTCTCTCTCTCTCTCTCACTCTGTCTCTCTCTTTCTCTCTTTCTCTCTCTATCTATCTTTCATTCTCACTCACTCGCTTACTCGCGAGCGAGTGAGCGTCGCTTCTACCGTAATTGAATACTCGATAGGATTTACCAAAGCGGCCGCAGTGATGCTCGACGCACGCGACACACGCCAATATTTGATCCGCGTCAAAAGCTACGAGGGCGTATTCGCTCACGGATTTCGACCGGTCGTTAACCCTCTTGTAAGCCCTATTTCTCTCTCTCTCTCTCTCTCTCTCTCTCTCTCTCTCTCTTTTTCTCGTTTACTCTACCAGAAGAGAGAAAGACAGAGTTCAAGTTTTAGAACTTGTCCTACTTTTAACCCTTGAATCATTCTATGATCGAATCCACAGGTGCACGAAATCTATCCGATCTATATCCACATACGTATGTTTATTTGGTTACTCGCGCGCGCGCGTATCTACATATATTCTTACGTTCAAGTTGATATGTTTGAAAACTCTTTGGGATTGCTACTCTTAAGACCGTTAAGAAGTAGACCAGCTGGTCTTTCAAAGCTCCGGGATGTTGTTTCTTCTTTCGTTGAGAGAAGCTTCACGTTGTCCGGCTTTGCAATCAACAGATTTAAGAATCGTAAGGAGGTATATATGTTCGTAAATGTTTCACTGCGCTAGATATACTGAATTATAGTTCTCGCTGACTCTCTTAAGATCATAAGAAGATTAGACGTAGACAGTTGTAGAATATACGAGTATAATAAGTACAATATCTTTATACTTTCTCGCTCTAATAAGGGAAACTAAACTATGTATGTGTGTATGTATATAACTGTCATAGAACCTGATTGGAGACTTACCTAAGTATTATTATTCATTATTTTCGTTTTATTTCAATACGCGATAAGAGAGAAAATTAATGTCGGTGTAAATCTATCGAATTACAGATTACTATCGATACGTAATAATTACACCTCGATTTGTCCTTTTCTTTTTCTTTCTTACTTAATCTATTTCGAAGGAATCCGATCAAAATTTTTGTTCTTTTATTTAAAGAAAAAAAAAAAAGATTAAGAAAAAGTAAAAAAAAGGGGAAAAAAATTTTTTTTCGTTTTTTTCAATATTATTTTGTATCCGAGATGATTTCTTTTTGGTTTAAGTCGATATAGCACTTGCGAGATATCATTGCGAGGTATAATGCCACATTACTCACGATGCTTGACGTGAAGCCTGGGAACGGGATCCTGCGGCCAAGCCACGTTTTGCGCGGCTAAGCCGATCAACGCCAAAATCCGTAGTGATACGCTCATCGTGGAAGCGAGTCCGACGACCTACGGCCTAAGGTCCTACGTCCTTAGGATCAGCGATAACTCTCCAGCCTCGACATCGCTGCCCGGATCGTCATCCCTGTAACAAAATTCGAGAGATCGTTAGAAAAACTTATTAAAGTTTCTTTTCTTATCTCTCTCTATCTTCCTCTCTTTCTCTCTTATCTCTCTCTTTATCTCCCTTTCTCTGCTTTCTTTTTTTTCTCGATTCTCTCGCGAGAAAGATTCCATGAATTTTTCAGACGATGCTAATTCGAACAGTAGAGCCATAAGTCTCTCTTTAAAAGAGGATTTAGAATCTCCTAAGTTAGAACCGAGAGAGAGAGAGAGAGAGAGAGGGGGGGAGAGAGAAGAAAGAAAAAGATGAAAAGAAAGAGAAAGAGATAAATATATATATATATATATATATATACACATATACACACACATAGTCACTCTGTTATACCAACGTCAGCGCGTGCAAGGAAAGATAAGGAAGTGAGTAAAGGAAGGATAGAGGAAGGATAGAGGAAGGATGAAAGGAAAGGATCTAACGAAGGAAGTAGAAAAGACCACCGACTTGAACTATAACGAGAACGAGAGGATATATATATATATTACACACATATATACGTAACAGTGCGTGTATGTATATATACATACATACATACATACACATATATATAAAGATGACGAAGCACGATGAGTACGACGACGTTCATTATTCAAAAAGGTCGACAAGTTTCTATTCGTCCTGAGGCACCGTAGACGAGCTATATATTCTTCCAACTCATCTACGATTAGCTAAGAAATCGAATGTTTTGCATAGGACACAGGATAAGTTTATTTTGTGTGTGTGTGTGTTTGTACATGCGCGCGCATGCACTTGTATAGAACACTCAATGCTGCTTCTCGTTGGTATAAATTAATTTGACGCTTTCCCCACGGCTTAACGATAATAATCCATCGCTATCGTTCACGGTTCGCGATCCAAAACACATTTACATCGCGTTACAACGCACTCCATTATGAACGCACGCTCGAACGGGCGAATATTTTTCGATAGGCAGGATATAACTAGGTATGCCGGGAAATTTAATACCTTATCGCCAAAATTGAATTTAACGGGTCGATCGATGCATAAATCTTTCGGCTAACGATGGATTTTAATAAATAGATTACTCGCTACGCCCGTCGTCGGATATAAACTCGCGTTCTTTATTAGGTAGATACGTTTATCAAATAGATTATCTATTATCGAAGCGTAAAATGATCCGCGCCATTTTCATTGGTCGAACGTCGAATAGAAGAGAGCGATCGCCGAGTTACTTAAAATACAAATATCTATGCGTATACTTATGCGTGTGCGCGTATATATATGTGTATGCGTATATATTTCTATATATATAGGCGTGGCTCGTTCTACTTTCCAGATAAGAGAGAAAAAGATAGAAAAATAGGAAAATAGAAAGATAGAGAGAGAGAGAAAGAGATAGAGAGCGAGCGAGCGAAAGCAAAAAGGAGAAAGAGTCGATCTATAGATCCACGCAGTCTTCTATTCGATATTTCGTCGTAAACGAGGGAAGAGATATTTTACTCCTTTCTTTGCATCGTTCTTTGTGAAATCGCGGAATTGTGCGAGAAATTTGAATGAGTACACGGACAAACTTCGAAAAAAGGTCAAACTTTGGAGCAAATCAACGGTGGATCACTAAAAAAAATATATTCCCGCGAGCTCTTCCACCATTATTACCACCACCATTGCCATAACAACGATGACTACGATGAAGAACGAGAAGGACGAAAAGGAAGACAGTATTAAACTAGGCTCATTAAGATTAATATCCGCGATACGTAACGATCGATCATCCTCGTGATTTTAATTAGCGGACTGAACTTTCTTGCCTTTCCACCAACTTTTTTCATCTACCCACTATAATAAGTATTATTATTATTATCATTATCATTATCATTATTATTATTATTATTATTATTATTATTATTATTATTATTATTATTATTATTATTATTATTACTACTACTACTACTACTACTACTACTACTACTACTACTATTACTATTACTAGTATTATTATTATTATTGTTGTTGTTATTGTTATTGTTATTGTTATTGTTATTGTTATCGTTATATTAATGTAATCATCATTATTATTAGGTATAATGATCATGATTATTTATTTATTTATTTCTTCTTCTTCTTCTTCTTCTTCTTCTTCTTCTTCTTCTTCTTCTTCTTCTTCTTCTTCTTCTTCTTCTTCTTCTTCTTCTTATTATTATTATTATTATTATTATTATTATTATTATTATTATTATTATTATTATTATTATTATTCCTACTTCTATTACCAGTGCGGAAATAAGAATCACGAAAATTTGTGATTGTACAGCGACATTTCTCCATCGTGTTAGGAAAATAGCAAACTCTCTCGGCCGTTTGATTCCATTTCGTACGAACGAACGAGCAGAGAACGAAACGACTATCAACACGAGGAAATAGAAGTTTAAAAAAAGAGAGACAAGAGAAAAGAAAAAGAAAGAAAAAAAAGAAAGAAAGAAAAAAAGGAAAAAAGAAAGAAAGAAAAGAGAAAAGAAAAACAAGGGAGCAAAAGGGGAAAGAAACTATGAAGGAAGAAATTAAAAACATTGTAAAATAAAATGTACAGTACAGGATATAAAGGATAAAAATAGGGAACGGCAATAAGCGACGTTCGAGCGCGTAAAGCGGTCGGGAACGTACATACGTACGTAACACCGAGGCCATGATTTTGACACAAACAAAGTTATCGCGATGTTCGCGGTACGCGGACGACAAAAAGCTACGGACTCCGCGCGTTTTCCTCGCGGCTAGAATGGTACTTCCACCTGTGTCAACATATTTTCATTACAAAGAGGAGAAGAGAAAAACCGAGAGAGAAAGAGGAAAAGAGAGAGAGAGAGAAATATGGATACGGAAGAAAACAGAGAGAGAGAGAGAGAGAGAAAGAGAGATATGGATACGGAAGAAAACAGAGAGAGAGAGAGAGAGAAAGAGAAAGAGAGTAAGATATACACAATATGTCGAGTTATTTCGAAGAGCGGATAACGACAACGACGACTATGGCGATGGCGCGCACCACGAAGATTTTAATTTGAATTTGATTCGCGCTCCTGCACTTTCCGCTTTGAAGTGTGTATTCATAATGCACAGTAGTGCGCGTACGCGCGATAACACAATGCATAATTTATAAGCTAGAGCGCATCGAACATCTGTCTTCTTAATAAAATGAAAGGCAAATTCTCGACTAGGTAAAGAAAAGGAAAAAAGGAAAAGAAAAACAGAGAAAAAAGAAAAAAAAATGATCGTAAAGAATTATACGATCATAAAGAAAGGTACGATCGAAGGATCGTTATTATTGGGAAAGCGTAAAATTAAAAGAACGACGAACGCCTCTATCGGACAATTTTGTGTCCAACCGGAGTCACGTGATACCGCAATGGCGGTAGACCGCACGAATGGCGGAATATCTAACTGGTAAATTTTGGAAGGTTATTCTCTTCCTCCCGCTTGCAATTTTGCAATTCTTTTTTTCTTTTTGTTTCCTCCACTCGCGTTCGTGACTTCACGAGAAAATCTAAATTAATAAATACCGTTCAAATTGCACGAATATTGAATAATAAAATTAAATATATATTCATATGATAACGGAATATATGATATATATATATATATATATATATATATATATATATATATATATGGAGAGAGAGAGAGAGACACGCACACACACACACATAAGAAAATTTATGATTTGATCAAAATTTTGGCTTTGTTTGATCAAAGTTTTTTCGTTTTTTTTTCTTTTCTTTTCTTTTTTTTTTTTCTTATAAAGAATTCAAAGACTCGTTAGGAAAGTATTAATAATGACAGGAATTTGAAAGATATAAAAAATTCACAGAGCCTTGTCTGCACGTGTCAGAAGAAATGATTCAAATCCTTACACGTAGATACACGTTTAAAATGAGGTTAACGAGCAAGACGAATGTTTTTTGCGATATTGGTTTTATGCATTTCAACGAAGCGATTACAGGTACCGAATCAGATAAAAAAAAATTCAACTTATTCGAGATATCGAAAAATCCTTTTCAGACTTTTACATTTCAACATAAATACGATACGCGTCGTAATGTTTTCTTGTTGTTATTTTTATTATATTTTTTTCTCCATATATATGTATATGTATTATATGTGTATGTATACATATATACACATTTTCTTTTTTCTTTTACGGAAAACACGATTTTCCTCGTTCGTCCAAGCGTAAGCAGACCGTTCTGAAATTCGTTACTATCGATCGTACAACGAACGGATTTTTAGAAAAAGTTTGCTGCAGCTTCGTAGAAAGAAAGATAGATAGATATAGAGTGGGAGAAAGAGAGAGAGAGAGAGAGAGAGAGAGAGAGAGAGAGAGAGAGAACGCGGATTGGAAGAAGGTAGAGGAGAGATAAGTCTAGCAGATGAAAGGCGCCAAAAAGGAGTAAAAAATATCCGTGCGACGGCCACGATGAATGAGACTACCAACGGTCTTTGAAACTGCAGCCGGCGGTGATTAATAAGTAACGTCGATCTCGTCGCAAGTGCACCTTCTTGAATCATCCTAAGCCACTACTATACTATACTATACTGTACTGTACTGTACTGTACTGTACTGAATCTCTCGTGTATCAGAAACTACTTTCTCTCTTCCTCTTCTCTGTCCTCTTTCACAAGAATTTCTTTTTCTTTTCTTTTCTTTTCTTTTCTTTTTTTTCAATTCAGAATGGACCTAGCAGTTTTCCACTTTACTGCAAAATAAACGAATATTGTTAATGAATAATGTCGATGATCAAAGAAGAGGAAGAGAAAGAAGAAAAAATAGAAAAAATAGAGAATAAAAAGAAAGAATAAAAGATATCGAACTTTCCCCACGGCTTTCTCTCTTATGCGCACTCTTTTGCTTGTTATTTCGTATTCCACGCGATGCGATTGATAGTATTTTCTTTCCTTATTATTTTTTTTTCTTTTCTGTCCACAACAATCCGATTGATATTTTCTTTTTCTTTCCCTTCTTTTCTTTTCTTTTTTTTTTTGACAACAATTCGATTGATAGTATTTTCTTTTTTTTTATCTTCTTTTTTTTTAATATATTTTATTTCCTTTTTTCTTTTTTTTCCTTCTTTTGACAACAATCCAAATTTTCAAATAATTAGTTCTCGAATAAGTAATCGTCTTTCTTAGCGAATAACACTCTAGATCGTTCTCGTTAGCCCAGATTCCGTATCGGACATTTATCAAAATAACGATCCATCCACGACAAAGCATTTTACGAGAACGTATCGGTCTCGACGTCGATAAGAAACGATGATCGATCGCCAGCCCCAACGATGAGTTTTCCTTCTGGAACACCTGAATCGCGACTAGCACAAGCTACGGGATTCAACCGTTTTTCTCTCTTTCTCTCTCTCTCTCTTTTATTTTTTTTTATTTTTTTTTCTTTCCCTCTCTCTCTCTCTTTTTTTTTTCCTTAAATAAAACTCGCCTGATCGATGTGACAGATACGAATTAATCGAAATCTATATAAAGTACCTTCAAAATGAAACACGATCTAATCTCAAACATGATTTTAACAGATATTTTTAATAACAATATTTAACGTTTAATAACAATATTAAATAACAATATAAATAACAATATATATTGTTTAGATCGATATTCTTTTTAGAAATTTGTCGACATTTTGAAATATCATTTGATATTTCTTATACGATATATATTTATATATACAAATATTGTTTAGATCGATATTCTTTTTAGAAATTTGTCGACATTTTGAAATATCATTTGATATTTCTTATACGAAGAGGATAAGAAAGATTAAGATGTCGTACGACATATTCTACTTTGTAGCGACGTTTAACCTTATAAAACCTTAAGTGACGTACCCATAGGCCAGCATCAAAGGCTGTCTCGGTGATTCAATCGCGAGCGGATGTTTCTACTTGCGGCAAAAATTCCCATCGCGAACGAGCTGAGCCTGTCGTCTCTCTCTCTGCCATTTCACTACTACATTTCTTCTATGAAAATATATATATATATATATACAAGTATATAAATATAAACGTATATACGTCCCATATCACTCGATCTTTACCCAATAATTCTAATTCCTTGCACTGACATTTTATCGAAATTTCGAATATTCCTCCTGTTCTCGAGTACGACATCGATCGAAAGATATCGACTTACAAACGCGTCTACACATCGATTAACCGTTTGTTATCACACATACGCATACTATTTCCTCGTTCGTGTGTTATCTCGTTTGTGTATTCGATAGCGTTTATACTTTTGCAAATTACATTCATCCGCTCGCAAATCATGTTTTTCTATAAAATTGTTTTCTTCATGATAATTGCTTTTATAATAAATGTAAAGTCAAATGTAAATTTCTTATTAAGAAATTCATAATTTCACTCACTACGTTGTAGACTAAAACAATAGATTAATTAGATTTTGTAAATTTGTTGCAATACTAATTACGGTTAAAAGCCAACTGAATTTGATTTTAATGTGTTGCAGTATTTACTAATATTGGAAATAATTAATTATAATTAATTATAAACTCATCACATTATATATCTTTCTCTTGAAAAATAAAATATAATCGGAGTAATTCTATTTTTTACTTTAGAGACAAGTCTTTGTTATATTAACATTTAATTAGTTTGCTATTCTCACGATTAATAGGAAAGAATAATTTTCTGTGATTTCAAATTAGAACGAAATATAAATTCACGTAGCGGATAATTTTGATAAGTTGTGGTTTGAAATGTTACTTCTGAATTGCGTATATTTTCTTTTTATTTTTTCTTTAATTTTTATTTCAGAAAATAAAAGACGACATATGATTTGCGAAAGAATGAATTTCAAGTGCAAAACCTATACAATTTTCTCAGAAAATTGTTTCAACGAGAAGTTTGTGATTGGGGAATAAAAAGCATACGTATATTCGCCCAATCCGAATTAATCTCATTAATAATATATCAAATTTTTGATAAATTATCAGATGAAAAATACACATTTTTAAAACATAATTCTATGCAGTTCCTATTAATTAAATAAATTAAAAATCAGTATCCACTTTTTTATTTTTTTTTTTTTTAAGTAATTTCAATATGAGACTTGTTTTTATATAATCCATATATAGATTCTTTAATTATGAAAATTATCAAAAGAAATTCTCTTTTTACAGAAAAAAAAAGAACTATTTACTTCAATCCATTAAAATATAGGACAAAATTTGTATCGATGTATTTATGAGAAATCTTCCAGATTATCGAATTTTGAACATATCATCGCATGTAATAGCTTCCTCAGAATTTGGTTTCTTTTTTGAAATGTTATATAACATGTTCGAAATGTGGATAAACGAATATAACTGTTGTTTGTGCCATTTATTTTTATAAATAATCCTTATTTGTTCAATTGTCAAAGAAAAAGAAAAAGAAGAATACTTGCAAGACAGCTTATCAAATTTTCATGTTATTGCATTTCTTTTTTCGAATGTATGATCTTATCTAAAAATATATTTTTTTATCGTTAAAAAAGAAAGAAAAATATTTAATTCATTGCTCGATGATAAAGATACCAGTTAACTCGTCATAAAAATTGAAATTCTCTTAGGTTAAAAAAAAAAAAAAGATTAAATATTTATTTCTAACCCCTATTAAAAAAATATTCACTTCTTCGTTTCACAATTCTTCCTTTCAAAATTCATTAATCAATCCAAACGTTTTAGTCTCTATTCGTACCATTTTATTTTTAATCGAAATAAAATTCACATTAACCGATCGGAAATCTCCCGGATTAACGATTTAACCGTGATTAACAATAATAAATTTATTTATTAAATTTTATTCTATTTTATCGATATAAATTGTTAATTATTGCTTCGTATTCTCAGTTTCTCATGTTTTTCAAGTATAAATTATACTCTGTATAGTATAATCATATTGGTATAAGTAAGCTATTTTATTCACACGAAT
>NC_066603.1:3990000-4002500 GCF_905475345.1 Vespula vulgaris
TTATTAAATAACCATTTTATCATGAGAAGACACACTGTAGATAGAAAAGATTGCTGATGAGTGGAGTCGCATTTCCACGAGCGTTATATTCTTCGAGCTCGTATTCTATTCTCTCTCTCTCTCTCTCTCTCTCTCTCTCTCTCTCTCTCTCTCTCTCTCTCTCTCTCTCTTACTTTACTTCTAGAACAAAAAAGAAAAAAAGAAAGAGAAAAAAGAAGAAAAAAGAAGGGAAAAAAAGAGAGAAAAAAGAAGAAAGAAGGGTGTCTCGCTACGGAAAACGCTGACGATCCGATCGAGGTGAAAAGAGCAGCCACATCGCGAGTATGCTACGACACACGATATCACAGTCAAGAATGGTCGCCAACCGATTAATACGACACGGAAGAATATGCTGAAGTCAGCTCACGACGTCGACGAAATCGTGCCCCTCGATAATGGCAGTAATGAACGAGCCACGAATCGCGATACTCGGTAGCTTGTTAAAAAATGAAGAGAACGAAAAAGACGGAAAGAGAAAGAAAGGAAGAGATAGATAGATAGGTAGATAAATAGATAGAGAGAGAGAGAAATAATTCAGGACACGATACAAGGTATCCTGAATATTCTCCTACTATCAAACTTTTCATCAAGTAATTACGTAGCAAGATTCTAGGTATTTCTTATTCTAATATAATAACATCTAGAATCATCATTAGTATCATAATTTTACGTATCGCGTATTACACTAGTTGTACATCATTTAATGTGGATCAATAATATTCAAAGAAATTGAATTTATCTCTTATATCGTATTAGATCGATCTATATTAATTTAAGGAAAAAAAATAGAGCAAGAGAAAGAAAAGACAGAGAGAAAAATAGCAGGAGAAGAAAAATAAACGAAGAAAAAAAAAAAATATATATATATAAGCACGTAATTAAAACGAAAGATACACCTATCATTTATACTGACTTTCATAATCACAGGCTCATATATAATATTACTTGAATATTTTCGTGTTGATGTATGTGTATTTAGATTGAAAATTTTCATTTTCAGAACAAGTATAAATGTTTGACACAAGCGCACATTTTTCTTTGCATAATTAAATATTAACTCACTTGGGTAAATAAAAAAGAAAAAGGAAAGGGAAAGAAAGAAAGAAAAAAAAAAGAAGACATAATCCATTTCATAGAAAACAAAACACTTATAACTATTTTTATTTCACGGTCGGTTCTATTAATTATCAACGTACGTAAGTTCTCAGTAAATTCGATTTTCTGGAGTAGTATCTCCTTCTCTTAAACGAAGATCCCTAATCTATTGGAACCACAAGTGAGAGTTACGAGGGTGGCTTCTTCCACCAACGTGTGTTTCGAAGACTACTACTACTTCTTTAGAGAGCACGTGTCATAGGTCATGACCCATCGCTCTTTTCTATCTATCTATAGTATTTATCTACGAACCTATCATATAGAAACATATCTCGAACGTGTTACATGGGGAATAAAAGTACAAAAATGACTTACCGTTTCCTCGATATATTTATCGATCCCATAAAACAATGCTACTATCGCACATTTTACACGTTCGCTACCGAACCAATCTTACATTAATCGATATATTCGATGAAACACACACACACACAAGAAAACGTGAAATTAGGGTTGAGAAACTTAGTATTGCTCGTTGCGTGTCTCAAGGATTTCTCCCACGTCTAGTAAGTGTCATAGGTCATGACGCATCTTCGTGGTAAGAGTAACACAGCATTTTACAAGGTCGACACGTAACAGACAGTAGAATATGTGTATGTGTGGGTATGTGAGAAAACATACGAGAAAACGAGTCCATTTACGAGCTACCAGTAATTTCCTCGGGGAAGAATTCGGACGTTATACGCGAAGTGACGAGGGTTGTTTGTATGTATGTACGTATGTATGCTCTCATGCGTATTTTATATACATGTATGTGTGTGTCTGTATATATATATATTTGTGTGTATATATATATATGTGCGTATATGCGTATATATGTATATATTAAGCTGCATTTTCGAGAGAGACACGAAACAGCCATTCTCTTGGATAATCGCCACGATTAATAATGAAAAGCGTAGTAAGAGAAATACCCTCTAAAAGCCAACCTTCTGTCTCCTGTAAATACATACATATGTACGTAGGAACATACATGGGAAGGCCCATCCAGATACGTACACCTTGTCTTACATACTCTTACGCTACTAATGTTCTGTGAAATAGAGAATTCCTGCAGTTATTATATCGACGTACATGTAGTTTCCCCTTTCCTGTGAATTGTAATTTTATAAGTAATTCGACTTGAAGAGATTTTTTTTTCCCCTGTATTTTTTTTAATAATATAATATCGAAAGATATATGATTTATTTGATATTATTGAAGTTTTCGATAAAACAAATTAATTATGATATTAAATTCTTAAATAATTATATCTTATAGATAATCCTCGTTATTATCTATAAATAATTACATTATTTTATAAATTATTTCCGTCGCATTATTAGAAATAATTATAACAATCAAAATAACCATTCTCCATTTAACTCTTTATTCTAAATATTTCATAAGAGAAATTAATTAATTGCAACGTACATAGGATCATAAATAAAAAATAATTAAGAATTTTCCGTATCAAACGATAAAATAATTATAATATCAAACGATCTATTTATTTGACATTATTGAAATATCCAATAAGAGAAATTTGAATTGTCACGAACAGAAATTACGTGTATTATCAAATCGGAACAAATTAATTTGTAAAGGTAGAAACTATGTCTAACTATACGTTATAGAATCTATAGGCAAGTGTACATAATATGTTCGATAAGTGTACTGATAGTCAGCTAACAACGACTATGTAGATATAGTTATGGTGGAACTGGACTCTCATCGTAACGAGGAACTACTCGTATCGAATAATTATACCTGTCCGAAGGTAACGGCATAAATGTTGATAACAATCTTTCGGTTTTGAGAAAGTTCGTTATAAGTAGGAAATAAGGAAATTGCCTTCTACATTTAAATTACTTCTTGAAGTACATAAACTCTCTCTCTCTTTCTCTCTTTTTCTCTTTCCCTATACCAAGAAATAAAAAGATTTGTATGATCTGTGTCAATAGCATCTAGTATTTCATGAAAGTGTTCTCTTAGTTCATTAGCTTTCAAATATCTTACGTTAACCTTAATATCGTCTCGTAAGTCGCCATAACGATGTATGTAAGCACGTATACATTTAAAATTATCATTAAATGTAAATCTAACACGAGCATTCATATTTTTTGACGTTTCGCACGAATAATTATCGAATTTATTAGATTATCAAGGGAATAATGTTAAACGTTATATTTAAAAAAAAATCTAAATTCTAATTCACACGAATATTCATGTCGCTTGATGTTTCATCAAATAATTATCGAATTTATTAGAGATTATCAGGGGAATAATGTTAAACGTTATATTTAAAAAATTTTAATGTACAAGATTATTCGGAAAATTCCTGTCGATTAGTATCGAAGCGTTAATAAATGCTCATCGATGATAATTTTTTTTAATTATTATTTTTACTATTATTATTTATAGATTTAATCTCCCTGTTATTTCTCCTTATTTTTCTCACGGTTATTTTAAAACGTATAATATTGTTTATAATTATCAGTATCTTAATTTAATCATTATCAATGTTGGAAGATCTTTCTGAGCATTCTTGATCATCAAGATTGAAATGTTTGTCTCTAAACTCTTAACAATTCTTCCAAATAAAATACTACTTTTGTAAATAACATAAATTTTTGTCACCAATATCATTCCGTTTTTCCTATAATAAAAAAAAAAAAAAAACATCAAACGTCGAAAATGCACTTTATTGATCATCATTCTCATTGATTATTATTTTCAATGAGATGCAAAATTGAAATGAATCGGTGAATTTAAACAAATAATTTCATAAAGGTTTGATCAGAAAAATGATTTGTTTCAATATATTCATGAGACTATAATGTTTTTAATATCATTCATTGAAATATTTTGATGTGCATATATGCACGTATGCAGAGTGTCCGTTCAAATAATGTCCGAGTAAATATCTCACAATTTGTTGAATTTACAAGAAAATTTATTAAGAGAAATTTGCACGGCTCTGAATTAGCTATAAAGTGCTCGTAAAAAAATCTTTTTCTTTTTTTCTCTCTTTATTTTACTCGTGACCATTTCAAATTATGAAGATCAATATAATTTTTTTCTTTTTCAAATGAATATCCTTGATTTTTCGTTTTTGCATAATATTTATACAATAATGATTATTCGTAATGAAAATCATGTCTAGCAAAAAATTGCTACTATACATCGTTTATGAGCTAAAATCGACATTATAATGATTAAGAGATTCACACTGAACTGTCATTTATCATGCTATACAAATAAATTATTTATAAATCAAGCAGTTATGTATTTTGAGAAGTTGAAGTTTAATAAACCTATTTGACGTAACCAATTTTAAGATATTATATAGTCTGACGATTGTTTTCCAAATTGTGATGTAACTCTATACTACTTTAATACTTAAGATAGCCGACATACACAGACACGCACACACACACACAAACTTTTCGAACAAGTCAATAATTTAAACGAGGTAGGAAGAGTTGGATACGATAGGAACCATAACTATGTTAAAATAAATACTTCAAAATAGTAAATTCAAGGATTCTATCCCCAGGAAACACTATTATCGGTACGAACTATACGTACCTCGAAATCAAGGGAAAATCGAGTCGAGGTAATCTATACTAGGCTTGATATCGAATCCGTCGTTATCTCGAACACAATAAAGTGCTCGACAGTTCCCGACGAAGCATAATCGGTCGGCAGAGAGAGAGAGAGACAGACAGACAGAGACAGAGACAGAGACAGAGAGAGAGAGAGAGAGAGAGAGAGAGAGAGAGAGAGAGAGAGAATATGTGTTAGATAGGGAAGAAGAGAGAGAGAGAATAGACGCGTATTAATCGTTTTGACCCTTCGACCTCATTAACACGCACACGGTTATCGCGTGAAAGAGTACACGCTCGTGTTGTAATGGCGTTTATGATAGTCGTGATCATGAAGAGAACTTCCGGGTCTTTTATAGTTCCTTTAACGAAAAGGAACAAGACTCTAATTTACGAAACGCGTAATACTCGGAAATGAAGGTTTTAAGTACGCATCGATTCTTTTTTATTGCTTCCTTTCTCTCTCTCTCTCTCTCTCTCTCCTCTCTCTCTCTCTCTCTCTCTCTCTCTCCTCTCTCTCTCTCTCTCTCTCTTCTCTCTCTCTCTATGTCTATCTCTATCTCTATCTCTATCTCTAATTCTATCTCTATCTCTATCTCTATCTCTCTCTTTTTCTTTCTTACCGATTCTCTTTTAGTTTAATTGCATTTTCTGCGCGTACCTGTATGAAAGAACATTTCGACGTTAAGAAAAAGAAGAAATGGAAAGAAACATAAACATAGGCGCCGGTAGAATATTTTCTAGCACGGTTCAGTTACAATAAATAGTCTTTCCGGAAGTTAATAATTTTCTTTGGAAGAAGTTAACTGATTCAAATTTAACGGATCAATATTTATTCTAGAGCGATGGATAAAGCGAATACAGGTAACTCTTCTATAACACGAAAATACATATCGTGTTGTAAGAGAACAAGATATTATCATTTGATGAATACCAAAAAGTAATACACATACAAAATTCAATATTCAAACTTAAGACAAAATTTAAGAATTGTGTGTGTGTGTGTGTGAACTTTGATATCCCTTTTGAGTAAATAAGAAAAATGGATCACGTTTTAAATATTTGTAATAGATTAACAAATTCGTGATAGTAAAATAAATGTATTTTACTTCTTAGTCTTTTTATAATATTTTAATTGAAAATAACAAAAATCAAATTGCGCGCGCGTGTATGTAAATTTTCAACAATTTTTAAGTTCACTAATTTCCCCTAATTTCACTGACACACAAAAATTTCCTAATTCTACACTTCTTTTCTAAAAGTGGCATGTTATACAAATGCTCTCGCAATTTTCATGCCACGCTGCGTAAAAATCGTTTTCTTAAAGTACGTATTATAGAAGGATTGTTAGTATCATAATTTTCTATTATTATTGTATAATTTCCATTCGTTTACATTTTCCTTGAGATTAGTTAAAATATTGCAGTCTCTGCGTTCCATTAAAATTTAAAAGTGCATAGGTTGCAACATCTTGCAACATACTACCGGCGACGCCTATGAACATATTACTTTCTTCCACTCCCCTCCAACCCTCTTTTTCTCTCTCACTGAATTCACTTGCGAAAAGAAGACTAGCCCTCATTTGGCAAATGGTACGTACATAAAAAAACAAAAAAGAAAAGAAAAAAGATTGAAGACGAAACAAACAAACAGAGAGAAAAAAACAAACAAACAAACAAACAAAAAGGAAAAAAGAATAAAGATCCACCGACCCAACCGCGAACGATAATCTGAGATAACGGCGTACCACGAAAGAGAAATGTTTTGCTTGAAAGATAACGAGGAACGAGAAGGCAGAAAAGTGAGAACGAAATAGAGGAGTAGGTCAAGAAAGAAAGAAAGAGAGAAAGAGAGAGAGAGAGGGAAAGGGAGAAAGACGGAAAAAGGAAAGAAAATGGAAAAGAAACACATACAAAAAAAAAAGAAAGAAGAGAAAGAAAAAGAAAAAGGACAGAGATACGTATGAGAAAACAAAGATGTAGGTCGAAGAAAAGAGAAAGAGAGTACACGCAGTGCAGTATGCAGGAAACAGAGCAACCCCCTGTGATCGCTACCGCGGTACACCGCTGGCAATTTCCGTGAACCACCTGCCCACCCCTACGCTCGCATATTCAGCTTGTGGTCGCGCGCGCGCGAACCTCCAACTATCTTTTACGGAGCATGACGCTCTCTTTCTCTTTCTCTCTCTCTCTCTCTCTCTCTCTTTCTCTCTCACCCTATTTCGTCCCTCGCTCCTCATTCCTACTTTCTACATTGAAATGCATATAATTAACGAACTCGATTACCTCACTCCCGATCGTTCTCCTTCTTACAAATTGTTCTTGGCGCATTATTATCCTATATAAGATCGATCTTTTCAATTTCAATATTCGTTACACGTTCAAGATCTCTTTCAATGCTTACTAATGGTACATCTTATTTTCTACAGGCAAAAATATCAAATTAACCCTTTGCATTATCAACTCCTCGAGTGATGATAATGTTTCTTCCTCTTTTTTATTTATTTATTTATTTTCTTTTTCTTTTTTTTTTTTTAGAAGTCTTGAGGGACAGTCCTGACGTGACACTTCTTTCAGTTAACACGATAAATCAATTGGAAATAATTTTTATTTAACGCTAAAACTACTGACCTATTTTTATCACATTTATCAATTTGACGTATACTTGAAAAATAAACGAGAAGAATGTGGATATTCTTGATTAGTTTTAGTTTATTTAGTTTGATAATAATAAATAAACTAAGGTTTTTCAGTTAATAATAACTTTAATAATTATAGTATCGATAAGCGTGAAAAATATAATACTAAAATCTTTAACGGGTTTCAGTACTAATGGTCGTTGTGTACGGTGCACGATAAATCGTTTTAATTTTTAACGAATCGCTTTGTTCGAAAAGGATATAAACGATCTATACTCTGCAATCTTTTTTTATTTGGATATCTGACCCGTATCTGACCGAATCTAATATATTCATATAATTATAACTTTGGTAATTGTAAAAAAAGAAATTTAAAAAGAAGATTTAGAAAAGAAATTTAAGTTCGACGGGTTTAGGAGTTCTATAATTTAAAAAAATACTTTGGAAGTATACGTTTGTGTGTGTATGTGTGCATGAAATAGTTACTTCTTTTAAAAATATTTTTGCAACATATAGCTTTGATTTCTTTATACTAGATTTAGAAAACGAATTTGACGAAATACATAAAATCGAAATATTCTTCCAGGACAATGTAAACAAAAACTAATAAATTAAAATATTTCAATGAACATATTTTTTTCAAATCTTTAATATTATCTTCAATTAAAAAGTTAAAAAAAGTGAAAAGTACAATTTGTATTTAATGACAGTTTACTTTTAATTATTAGAATCTATAAAAAAACGAGTCTTATTTCTTAATGTTTTCATTTTTCGAAAGGAATATCAAATTTATGCACGTTTTACGTTTTGTTATATTATTCATCAATTAATGATAATACTTCTATACTCTGTATAACGCGATGTGAATTTTCATGTTACAAACAAAAATTATCTGTTTATAAAATATCAAGAGCAAAAAAAAAGATTATAATTAATCAAAAAGAAATAAACGAAATACATTATATTTGCAAAGAGTTAAAGAAAGCTGGGTTAAAAAAAAAGTCTTTGAAATTAAAGATCTATCGTGTATCCCGAAAGAAGTTAGACTGATTAGACCGTATAGAATAGAGACGACCTAACATAAATCGATCATTTAACGTCGAAGTAACCCTTAAAAGTTTTTGATGCTTTTGATTGCAGAAGAACGAAGAGAAGAGTCATGAGCGACCACACAGCGACCAAGTTTATAAGGAATTAAAGCTATAGGCATTAAGTTCCAATGGGTTAAATAGAAAATACGTGTCCGAGGGCTGCATTTTAAGAGAAGATCGCTTTTTCAGCATCAGGGGACCGATAACAAAGAGATTTATCGTTGACCGTAAATCGTCGAGATATCGCATTCCTTTTCTCGATAACGAGCTGCCTCAGCTGGTACCATCGATTTCGTCACGCGATTTTTGCTCGCGATGCATTGACAATGCATCATAGGAAAGAAATGCAATAGGAAAAATTCTATTATTCAATAGAAATTTAAAATAACAACAATTATTAACTAATCAAATGTAAACCAGAATAATATAAAAATGATAATTATTTATCCTATTTGAAAAATATAAATAAATATCATTGCTGGATTTTTTAGACAATAAATGTAATGTAAATCATTTTCGAATGCTTCACATTTGTTAAGTTTAGATAATTTATAAATAAGTTATAGATAAATTGTATAAATATATAAGAGCATGGATCATATCAAGATTATGAAATTGGTTAATTAAACTTGAAAAGTTTGTAATCTTTATTTGTAACGATATTCGATTCTTGGTGCGTGTCAGGATTGTCATATGATAAAAGTAATAAATAATTTTCTATTATTTTGGAACGTTTCATATTTGTCAAATTTAAATAATTTATAAATAAATTATGAATAAATTATGTAAATATATATGCGATACATATCACGACGAGAAAAGATCATAATAATGGAATTCAAATGTTAGATAACAACAATTATTAGCTACAATTACTAAAACTCATAATAATTAATCCTATTTCAAGAATATTATTACCATGATTGCCAGCAAACTTTAAAAAATACTGTGAATTTTTATGTGCTAGAGAAAAAGAGAAAGAGAGAGAAGAATATTATATAATTTTTATGTAAAACAATTATTCATTACTAAAAATGTTTATAAATATTGTCTAAATACGAATACCGAAAGCAATAAAAAAAAAAAAAAATGTTTTAAATAGAAATTATAAGATGAAGGGGTGGGAATTTAATTACTTAAATCAACTTAAAATTTTATAAATCTTAATTCGTGGCGTTTCGATGTTAACGTTAAGTGTGTTTTACAATTTTCAATTGTTATCAATAATAAATAATTTAGAATTATTTTCAAATATTACAACTACATGTGTTACATAATTTATATATTGTAAAGAGAAAGAAAGAAGTAAATAAATAAAATTAAAAAATTCGATCGGCAGTATTACAGTTGATTGGAGTGATAAGATTTAATAAAGGAACAAAATGGAACAACGTAAATTTACAATTGCGAACAATGAAGGACAGATTTAATATGTCAGTTGAAATATAGTTTCAGAGTCTCTAATAGCCGAGAACGGTACCGAGTTCTAATATAAAGTTCTCTTAAATGAAAGGGTGGAGAGAAGGGGGAAAGTGAGAGAGAGAGAGAGAGAGAAAGAAAGAGTGAAATAGAAAGAGACGAGATTTAACCTACTTTCCAGATCCTTCCACTTTCGATACTAAATATTTTTTTTCCGTTAGAGATAGAGATTACAAAATGATACTAAGAATTGGAATGTGAACATTGAAATATATAGATATGAACTCACGTTGGAAAGCTACTTTCCACGAAAGGCGGAAAGTATTGTCACGCAATTTCTTTCACTCTTTCAATTAACGATCAATATACTCGATTAGCATCACACAACATATTCCTAACTCCAATTACCGTAACACGAAGAGAAAAAAATAATCATTAGAGAGTGCTCGATGTATATGAAAGAGGTACAGAATCTCTCTCTCTCTCTCTCTCTCTCTCTCTCTCTCTCTCTCTCTCTCTCTCTCTCGTTCGCGCGCGCAAATATGTGAAAAAAAGAGAGAAAAAGAAAATCACGAATTTTGAATTATTGACGGTACAAGAAAAATACGGCGATTAGCTGTTTCGTTTTCAAAATCGAATTAATTAACTTCGTGAATAAACAAACCCATTCGAGTGCATTTGCATGGCAAATTGGAGAAGGAAAGAAAAAAAGAAAAAAGATAAAAATAGAATCGTTTCGTCATATTACAGAGTCTATTAAAATTTATTTACATGTTACTCCGAGTTTTTCGTACTCGATAAATCTCTTTATACCGATGTGATAAATAAATAATAAAAGTACGTTTACAAACAATACAATCGTTTCTTTTTTCTCTCTCTCTTCTCTACTTTTCTTACTTTTGTCGTTTACCTTGAGCAAACCTCAGGTTGACATGTTTTAATAATTCATTATAATTGACGACGGAATATATAAAAATTCGAGCACGTGGACATTAATGTAATCGTGAAATTATCGAAAAGAAATTGTTACCTTTAGTTTTTCTATCCGCTCCAGTCGAGTTAAATTAATTGCACGCTAGTCTTCGTCGTCGTTGTCGTTGTTGTCGTCGTCGTTCTATTTATTATCGCGTCGATCGAATGGAGCTTGATTTATTTTCTTTCCTATTTTTTCCTCCTCGGTGATTTGTTGCGACTTACTATTAAATCATTATTTATTTGTTTGAAGTTTAAGAATGATAATCGCAAAGAAATAATTATAAAAACTGTATCAAGTCCACGTTATATGAAATATTTCGATTTAAAAAGTGTGTGTGTGTGTGTGTGTGTGTGTGTGTGTGTGTGTGTGTGTACACGCACGTGCGCGTACACACATATTGATTAATATCGATAAATATTATATACGCAAATATTCGATTTGCTTCTCTTGCAAGACCAATTATACCGGTATATTCCAAATACATATATTCATTATTTGTAATGATCATTAAAAATTATAGATATTTGTCCAATCAAATTTCTGCTATCATTCATTGAAGCTTTTCAAAGCGATGAACGAAGTATGGACATAATAAAAAGATAAACTTGTAAAGCAAACAGATTCATCGCTTCGAACTATCTTTGTTAAAAATAAATAAATAAATGATTAAATAAAAAAGCAATTTTTAAAAAATTATCTATCTTTTCGAAATCTTTCGATTTTTCTCAGACAAGTAAGAATAAATTACGTTGTCGCATGAACCATAAACAAAAAATAAATAAATAATAAATAAACAATTAAATAAAAAATAATTTTTAAGAAATTATTTATCTTTTCGAAATCTTTCGATTTTTCTTAAAAAGATAACAATAACTTACGTATTGTCACATGAGCAATACTCAAAAAAAATAAAATAATAAATAAATAATTAAATAAAAAATAATTTTTAGTCATCTACCTTTTCGAAATCTTTCGATTTTTCTTAAAAAGATAACAATAACTTACACGAACAATACTCAAAAAAAAGAAAATAATAAATAAATAATTAAATAAAAAATAATTTTTAAAGTTATCTCTCTTCAAAATCTTTCGATTTTTCTTAAGCAGCTAACAATAAATTACGTGTCGTCATATGAACCATAATCGAAAAATGACTCCACTCGTAATCTTCTTTAAAATAACCTACTATAACGATAGGAAATACGTAGCAATTTCTATAAAACAAAAAAACTATCCGGAGAAATCGCGTCAGTGGTTATCGACAGAAACGACTGAACGATAAACTTGTCGTCGTCGTCGTCATCGTAGTCGTCGTAGTAGTAGACGTAGACGTAGAAACACACGCTAACCAATTGCCTGGTTTCTCCTATTTTTCCCTGTTACTATTGCTAGCCGCGGTCCAATTTCGAGTAAACGATAACACAATACCAGTTTGCTCTTACCTTCGAAAGCTAGAGGTCTAACGGAAACATCAGGAAACCTATCTTTTCCTCTTTCCTTTTCTCTTTCTCTTTCTCTTCTCTTCTTTTTCTCTCCAATATTTATCCCCCAAACTTTGAACCCTGGAAACAACTACAGGGATGGGTAGTCCTGTC
>NC_066603.1:4007500-4055000 GCF_905475345.1 Vespula vulgaris
AGCTGGTAGATACGCACCATCGAGGGAAAAAGAGGGGTGACGATAGACGCTAGCAAAGAAGTCTGAAATCAAAAAGAGAAAAACAGAGAGAGGGTGAGTTAAAAAAAAAAGAGAGCGAGAGAGAGAGAGAGAGAGAGAACGAGAATCATCGTAGAAATCGAGGGCTCGCGGCCGTGGTCGTTTCCTTTCCGAGATTCTCTCGCTCAAAGTACTCCGCAAACGCGAGGCCTACATCCATTCATGATTCTTTCAAAAGGAATCCCAAGTCTCTCTTCCCCTGAAGCAGCCCTCTCTTTTACATGCACTCTCCGCTCCCTTTGGCTCCCATCGAGCGCATTCGACGGACCATAGGCCCCAGTCTGAAATTATTTAGCCCCCGAGCGTGCCTCACCACTGAGACCAACCAACCAACCCTTCTTCTTCCTTCCTTCGACCGACCGACCGACCACCGACTCAGCCCTCGTCTAACTCCTCCTTAGTTCTTCCTATTTATGTATATATGTAGAAGTGTAGCGAGTGTACATAGGTAGATAGATAGATATAAGTATATATGTATACTTATGTATATATAGATATAGATATATATGTATATATATGGTCCACCAAGTGCTTCTCTCTTTTCTCAACACGCGAGTTTCACTCGAATGGAAATGCTGGACTCTATATAGGGATTATATATATATATATATATATATATATATATATATATATATGTATATGTATATGTATATGTATATGTATATGTATATGTATATGTATATGTATATGTATATGTATATGTATATGTATATGTATATATAGGGATAATGATTAAAGCTGAATCGACTCGTTCCTTCCGCGAGTCGACTTCTGAATCGCGAGTCCCCAATGCTGACGATGCTAGCCAGAGCACTAAGGACGAGCACCCTTTTTCAAAAAGAGGAAATCGATCGAGAACATCGGGAAATGTATCTTGGCGTTCGTATTCATCGCTTTTACAAAGAAATTGTAGCTACGTTCTTTCTTCCATTCTTTCCTTCTTTTCTCCCTTTTTTCCTTTTTCCAGCCTATTTCCTCCCTCTCTTTTTCTTTTTTCTATTTTTCCCTTTTTTTCCCCTTCGAATTCCATCGAAAAGACTAAAGTAATTCCTGCGGTGAATCTCCGGACGACGCGGATCAAACGTACAAAACAAAAATAGTAAAAGTAAAAGTAAAAAAAATAAGAGAAAAATAAAAAGAAAAAGATGGAAAGCTCTACCAGCTCGAAATATCGATCGTTCTTTCTATTCGAGGTGGGAAAGACGAGCTGATGCTCTCGTAAATTTCCCTCGGCATGTTTCTGCATTTTTTAAAAGTGGATGTAAATATCTCATCTTTCCTGAAGAAGAAGAAGAAGAAGAAGAAGGAATAAGAGAGAGAAAGATAGAGACTAGAAAATGTATAGCTTCGAATAGCGAGAATATGATCTACATATTTCGCTTTTAATGGGATTTTCTTTTCTACGCGAATCTCGCTGAAAATTACAAGATTGAGACAGAGTGTACATAGAGAAAACTTATACTACAAGCAACTTAGGCTAGCAGTCTGTGAGTAAATTTTCAAAAACCCGTGCTAATTTTACCGAGATATTTTCTCTTCTATCTTCCCCTTCTTTCTCTTTCTCTCTCTCGCTCTCGCACGAGCACACACACACACATACACACGCACACCCATAGTACTTCCCTGAAACGGTAATTTATATGAAAGAAAGTAAGGAAAAGAAAGATAAAAGGTAAGAAAAATAAAGAAAGACAGAAAGAATGAAGAAATTCATAATGTACCTATCGTTCAGAAGGTTAATTAAAATTCTACACGAGCCGACAAGTACGACCACGTAGATTTACCAAGCGGTGGTGCTCGTTGGTCCCGATGTCTTTCTATCTTTCTTTCTCTTTTTCTTTCTCTCTTCCTCTCGACAAACGGAGGAACGAAATTTACATTTTCAAGAGTATTTCAATCGCGATGAAAAGGAAGAGAAAAGGAGAAGGAGAAAAGGAAGCAGACGATAAGAAAGAACAAAGTTTTTCCTTCGTCCTCTTCCTCCTCTTCTTCTTCTCCTCTTCCTCCTCCTCCTACTCCTCCTCCTCCTCCTCCTCCTTCTTCTTCTTCTAGTTCGCGGTACGACAGCTTGTTTCTATGGATCTTGAATTACTCGAAAAAGACGACGAGTCGCCTCGAACACTACCACCACTAAGTCTTAGCTAGAGATGAGAAGAAGAGTTTCGTGGGTCGATCGGTAAGAAGGAGATGGAAGAGGTAAGGGATGAGGTAAAAGAGGATGCATTCTCGGATCACCTGCCGCGAATAAAGTCTAATCCCGGTGGAGCGCGAAGAGCACTTACCTCTGGAGCGTCGACCGCGGCAAAAGAGAGCGGAAATGAGCGGCGCAACGGGCACAAGTACGCCTAACGGTAGTTTCCTCTCTCTTTTCTCCTCCGTCATTCTCTCTCTCTCTCTTTCTCTCTCTTATTCGCAACTTCTAACTCGCAAATAGTTTTTCCCCAACACTTACAAACCTTTTCTATATTTTCTACCAATCGATTTAATCTCTCACGCCAGGGTTATTCGATTTTTTTTATCTATTTCTGTCTCGTATATATAACAGCATGAATTTGTAAATATTCGGGAACGAGAGAGAGAGAGAGAGAGAGAGAGATGAAGATGAGGATGAGGATGAAGATGGAGATAAAGAGGAAAACAGAAAAGCAGAATAAGGATAAAATCGCCAGGATAATTTCTATTTATATAAATTGAACTTAAACAAGCTCGAATCTACAAATGGCTGTGGTACTGCAAACAAGGTTCATAGATCCATTTGATATGCACTTTTCCTCATACTTTCTTTCTTTTACCTGAATAATTGATTACATTTGCCATTTTATATCGTTTCAAAAGCACGATAAATCCTCCTCGATATATATCTATCATACTTAACCCCTTGTCATTTCGATCGATACCGAACGCGATATGCCATGTAAAAAGAAAAATAGAGAAAAAAGGAGGGAGAGAGAGAGAGAAGATGCTTAAGCGCCTAGAGAAGAAACAACGAGGAGGACGCTAGAAGAACGCTGACCGATATTCTCAACTGGCTTCTCGAGAACGTAGACGGTAGACGGTAGACGAAGCAGGTGATGAAAACGTATATAAAGAGAATGAGAGAAGGAGAGAGGGGGAGAGAGAGAGAGAAAGCAAGCGGAGCCAGATAAAACAACAAATTGTCTGGGTGTTCTATTTCGAGGTTGGCGGACGATAGTACCGAGGTGATGTTGCTCCTATATTCGCACGGCTCGTTCCGGCTTGAGACGATGGAGAGAGAGAGAGAGAGAGAAAATAGAAAAAAGAAAATAAAAAAAGAGAAATAGAGAATGAGAGAGAGAGAGAGAAAAAGATAAAAAGAAAATGAGAAAGAGAGAGAGAGAGAAAAGAAACAGAAGAAAAAAGAAAGAAAGAGATAAAAAGAAAATGAGAGAGAGAAAGAGAGAAAGTAGACAAAGAGCAAGTTAATAAACTAAATCGGAAATGCATTCGGCTAATGACTAGACTCTCGATAGAGCCGAGAATACAAAGAAACTTTGTTAGAGTTTGCATCGCTTTCAATGTTGCTCTACGTTCGAATAGATAGGTCGTCGTCTAGACGCTTGCGAACGATCGAAGACTATCTTTCAGTGTCCATACTCTGTATACGTTGTTACATACGTTATACATACATATCTATGTAAATGTATGGGTATATATTAGATATACGTATCTATCCGTATGTGTGAAAAGTATATCTATGGATAGACAGTGTACACACACACATACACACGCACGCGCCACATGTAGCAGCAGCTCCGATACACCTCCAGAGACAAACTCGCTTTCTCCGGGGTTCATTGAAACGGCGTGCGCTTAACAGCGTACACCGAAATACGATTTTCCACGTCGACGTACAACATACGTACTCTTCGGTCCTGGTCGTTCAAAGCGTCTACACCGCACTTCCACCATCCACCATCCACCATCCACCCCCGCACCCACTCCACCTCTCACTCCCACTTCCACTCCCAAAAAAAACATCCCCCTCCTACTTACTATATTCCCTTCGAGATCTTTTCAACGATGCTTCAACGGAGATGATAGATTCAAGCGATCCTTCCTATATTCCAACCGGATCTACCGTCTTTCAATTATTTATTACGAAAAGCTTTCCTTATGTGATACACGTGATGTACACGGGGGAAATATAGAAACTTGATACTATTACGAGATTTTCTTCGAGAAAGTTCGATAGTAAAATATACAGAGTGTTACCAGGTGTGATCCTATGGATGGATTAAGTATACAGAAAGTATATATTTTTTATTTAGAAACTTCTCTCTTTCTCTCTCTCCCTTCTTTTTGTTTTTTTTCTTTTCTGTTTCTTTTCTTTTTTTTTTTTTTTTTTTTTTTAAGAAATGTTTAAATATATCTATTTAATCATTTATTAAATAAAGATTAATATCATTTGTAAGTGTTTAGTTAGTTGTGCAATTTAATTGCTATTAATATCTTATGTTACTTAACATGAAGACAAGTTAACTTTAACAACTAAACTTGATTACTATTGGTAACTATTAGTTACTTGAATAGTTTGATTACTGTTAGTAACTTGAGTTATCTAACGTCAAAACGTTTCAATAAGTGGACTTGGATAGTATTGGTAACTATCAGTTGCTCGAATAATTTGATTACTATTTGAAACTTACGTCACTTAACATGAAAACCTTTTGATATAAATAAACTAGAATATCGTTGATCAAATCTATTAGATTATTGAAATATTTGTTTCGATCATTCACGAAATATATCAAGAAGATACAAATAAAATAAATTCACAAAAAAAGATGTTATTCGAATATATAAATGTTTGGTTAATCTTGAAAGAAACAGAAAAACATTAGAAAGAGAAACTTTTCTCTTTTTGAAGGAGTACAACTTGAATGGTCTAAAAAAAGCTACAATAAAATAGAATGATAAAGAAAGAGAAAGAGACAGCGTGGGTTGAAGATGCGTTCTCCGGGAAGACATCAGAAACGAGTGGGTGTCCTAAACGAATAACGAGCGATGCGTGAAAGAGGATTTTTGAATGTGTTCGGACATCTCTTACGTCACGCAGAGACGAAACTGTCTGCCATCATCGGCGTTAGAGAAGAATAATATATCCGGCTAAAGAAGAAAAACTTCTTTACTGACCCGCGCAGAATTTAAACGGAAATTCTGCCACTCTTAGATTTGACTTCGACTCGACTCGTCCACCATTTTTCACACATCTCTGCTACTTCAAAACTTTTTCTCGCAACAAATGATCTTCAAGAAATTCTACAACCGTTTCAAGAGTTATGAAACTAGCGATGAAAATGCGATTAAATTACCTATTGCTTTATTACTTATTAATGATAATAAATATTCGAATATCGATAAAAAATGAACGAACATTTGAACAAACTCTTTATAAATGTATGTTAACGTTAAAATTATCGATTTAATTCTTTTCATAGCATTTATCGATATGATGGATAAGTTTAAAAAGAAAATAGAAATTTATTCATTCGTTCAATGTTATTTAAGCTTTTCAGAAATATTTTTCATATTTTCAGATATCAAATTTTGTTTTCTACAGGAGAAAATATCAAATCAGTCTTTTCGCATTACAGACAATTCTTTTTTATAAATCTCTTGGGGAATCAATGATATGACGGTTTATTTAATTAATAAAACGAATCAGTAGGAAACAGTTTTATTTGGCTAGAATTACCGACCTATTTTTACCGCACTTGTTAATTTGAACGGATATTTAAATATTCATTATTATTTTTCATTGATTTCACTTAAAATTATTCTAATAATTACGATTTCGTATGTTTTCACAAAGAAATCAAAAAGAAGAAAAAAAATAATCTGAAATCCACTCGATTAAAATTCATTTGGACGTTTGATAATTTTCATGTAAAAAAAAAACAAATTTCGAAACGTCTAACGATTATTCCGAATAGAACTATAGAATAGACTAGTCGAATCAACAATCCTTTGCCTTTTCTTTTTCTCTAGAACGAAAAAGGAGAAATAAACCGATCAAAGGAAGAAGAGGAAATGACTGAAAAAGAAAAATAAAAGGAATAAGAAAAGAAAAATAGAAAGAATGTTAGCCGTTCACAAGACCAACGTCCATCGTTCTTGCCTCGTACGAAGACGATCGATCGATAGGCAACTTATTTGCTTGGTAGTACGTCCACCCCGGACACCTTTCCTTCTCCTCTATTACCCTGATACTATACTCTCCTAACTGTACACTCTTACGTGTTGAACGTAGCACGATGAGGACGACGACGACGACGACGACGACGACGAAGACGACGACGACGAAACCATGCCGTTCTTCAACAACGTTACTCAAGTTGTTCGTGATGGTGATAGTGATAGGAACGACGGTGGTGGTGTCTCGATGCAAGTGACTACGGTGGAGAGAATGGTGGTGGAAACCATCGCTGTCGGAGAGCCCCGCTCGACTTCAAGGCTAACCGTTCGCTTCGTGTACAGTCCACTACATAAATTTTATCTTCTACTCTAGCAACCAAACGATTATTCAAACGGTATATATATTATACATATGTATGTATGTATGTATGTATGTATGTATGTATGTATGTATGTATGTATGTATCCGGTGTGTATATAAATAAATATATATATACACCGAACATCGTCGCTTGGCTAGCGACCAGACTTTCGGTGATTTAGAGTGGGCAGCAAATTTATTTCCCTGTTTTGTCTACCCTTCTTTACCAAGGATCGCCCGAAGCGTAATGTTTAAACGTATCTTTTCCTGGACATTGAATTACCTGGCAATATAGTAACGTACCAGGATAGTCTAATATATATGATGTGTATATATACATATATATGCACACAAACATCGATTAGTTTAGTATGAAAAAAAAAAAAAAAAAAAAAAAAAAAAGAAAGAAAGAAAAACATATCAGATCATAAATTTTATCCGTGGAGAAGGAGACTAGTCTGCACCGTTCACATCGAATACGCTCCGGGTTATAATAAAAATAACAAAGCAGAAAGGAATACGTGCTGTCCAGTTTCATAAAAGTTACGAAAGATCGTTGGGGAACGAACTTCACGCTTTAGTCCGGCTGGCTGGCTGGCTGGCCGCGTTCATATGCCGGCACTACCACCTGTAGCTCGGAAAGGTCCATACGTTGTCCCCGGAAATGCAGCCGCGATAAACCGAGATCTGGGTACGTCTAGTAGCTGGATATATAGCTGGCTATACGTATACATGGTATCTATGTGTCTACATTGCGTATACATATGTATATACATATATATATACAGACATACGTACGTACGTACATAGCTACTATAGTATATATAACGGACGATTTGCTCGGTAAAATTCTTTCCAGTCGAAGGGACATCGAGGTGTTTGTGGAAAGAGTCTACTAAACTCTAAAAGATGCGCAAGAGAGAAAAAGGGATTAGCTAACTCTATTTCCAACAAGCACCTTTTTTCTTTTCTTTTCTTTTCTTTTCTTTTCTTTCTTTTTTGTTCTTTCTTTCTTTCTTTCTTCCTTTCCTAGTCGTTTAACAAAAAGGATGAACTCGTTCATGACTCGTTCCCCTATTCTCTTTTTCTTTTACTTCATACAGGGTACTTGTTCCTTTCTGGTATAAGCTATGTATATATATATATATATACATATATATATATTATACACATATATATATACATCTCTCTCTCTCTCTCTCTCTCTCTCTCTCTCTCTCTCTCTCTCTCTCTCTCTCTCTCTCTCTTCTCTCTCTCTCTCTCTCTCTTTCTTTCATGGATGATAAAAGCAACAGCAACTCCAGAGGGTGAAACGACAACGACGAGACGACTCGTGCGTTCGTAGATGTTGAAGAGAAAGAGAAAGAGAAGTAGGGTGGTTGAGCGCACGCGCGCGCTCACGCGGCTTTAACACCTGTTGGAATGTCGAGAAAGAGAGAGAGAAAGAGACTAAGAGATCGACTGAGAGGACTATCCAAATCTCTGCGTATGAGATATTCTTTGGTAGGAAAACGTTTGCCTTTCGATACACGAGCGAAACTTCAAAATGGCAGGAAACGAATAAATGTACAACGCGGCTCGCGGCTACTTGCGTAAGATCGCTCGCTCATTCGTTTGCGCAACGAGGCACTTCTCTCATTCACGTGCGCGCTGTCGCGCGAAAGTCCGAGTCCGAGTCGTCGTCGTGGTCGTCGTCCTCGTAGTCGTCGTTGTCGTTATCTATGTTGTTGTTGTTGTTGTCGTCGTCGTCGTCGTAGTCGTCGTCGTAGAGCTACGTGAAAGTAGTTGTGCAGCAAGTTGATTTTTTTCCATTTATTATTATTTTTATTATTATCATCATCATCATTATCATCATTATTGTTATTGTTATTATTATTATTATCATCATTATTATCATTACCATAATTATCATTCGTTATCGTATACACAGAGTGAATCAATGCTTTCGATCATACGAAATAAGGTTTATTTAACGATCGATTATGAATAAAATAAAAATAAAAATGTTTCAGTATAATAAGCATTCCGTGCAAATGAACGAACACATTCTCTTATGCGAAATGGTAATAAAAAAAAAAAAAATAATGACGTCTAAGAGCAATAATCATTTAATAAACGTCGTTCGTCGAATCAATGGGAAAAGAAATGCAAATTTTCCCGCCAATTTTCCACGTGAAAATGATAGAAAGTTTTACCGGGAAATCTCGAAAGAGAACTTCGACAGTTTTCGGAAATCTTTCGTTTTCTCGAACTTCCTTTCTTATTAAAGAGCAAACGAGAAAAAGCGAGAATAGAATTTCATGGAAGGAGACTATCTCTTCGAAACTTCCGAAACGAACAAACGTTGTTCACTCTTTTTAGACTTTTTTATCGAACCTATCTCTCTCTCTCTCTCTCTCTCTCTCTCTCTCTCTCTCTCTCTCTCTCTCTCTCTCTCTCTCTCTCTCTCTGTCTCTCTCTCTCTTTCTTTCTCTCTGTCTCACCACCACCACCCACTTCACGTATTGGATAACAGCAGCAACTCTAGAGCTACGAAGGCACTGTAACGATAATGTCGAAAATAAGCAAAATTAATGGATATAGAACGGATCGTAAATATTCGCGTTTGATACGCTTTGTCGGGCTTTACCTTCGGGTACGTTTTACCGCTCGTTCCGTGGATCCCCTGGATAATAATGATCGCTCGTACGCGCATAATAAATTCTGCATGCGAATTATAATTTCGCATACGCGTCGGCCATATATCCGTTCGAGGTTTATCATGTAAATCGGGTTTGCGATCGGCTCGATGCTTATAGAGTCGTTTCTCGATTGAAACGCGTATAGTATTATAGTGTAAGTGTATATATGTATATATAGTATCTACATATCGAGTTATACGTTGATCGGTTTCGATTTTAAAGTACCACGGTCAAATTTTTTCTTAAGACTGTACTTGGCCCATGCTGCTCCTTCGTTTCTTGCTCTGTGGGTAATGGCTTTTCTCTCTCTCTCTCTCTCTCCCCCTCTCCTTCTCGTAAGTACCTCTACCTTCACGCTGAACCGTTCTGGCAACCAATGACGACGACGACGACGACACGACGATAGAACTCTGGTAGTACGTAGTACTACTCGTACTCGCTTCGATCCTACGCTTGCCAAGGAAAAGAAGTACGAGGAGTGTGCGACGAATAGGAAGAAATGAAATCGAACAAAAACGAATTTCGCAGCATGAAATAAATAATTCGATCGTAAAAGAAAAGAGAAAAGAAAAGAAAAGAAAAGAAAAGAAAAGAAAAAGTTATTAAACTTTTACCTTACTACATAAATCGATATATAATTTCAGATCTTTTGAAATCTGAAATCTGAAAGATAATTCTAAATCTGAAAAGAGATTATCCAGAAAAATCGGATATTGTTAATCGTTTAATAAGGCTATGTCTGTCTATCTCTTCTTCTTTTTCATGGCAGGACGATGATCTAATTACAATGGAGCTCGTGAAAAGCGAAATTTAGCCGATATTACGAACATTAACGAGTGACGTTTATGGATTTGTCCGTTCGAAAGTACTACGATATTCATGGCGGAGCCATTAGCGATATTATACGGCTTCACATATATCCCGTTGTCCAAGCTGATCGCGATACAGTCGTCGCGATCTAAAAATACGAGAGAGAATGAAAAATTGTTCGAAAGCAATCGGAGAGTAGCACTACCGACTCGAGAAATAAAATAGAAGAGAAAAGACAGATAAAGGATGGGACGTAGGGGTGGGAAATACAACGATCGTGACACCGAGATCGATCGCTCGCGTGCTTTCCGATCGTTTCGCGAAAATTAAAAGAAGAGAGAAAAAAAGAGAAAAGAGAGAAAGAAAGAGGGAAAGAGAGAGAGAGAGAAAGAAAAGTAAAAACTTTGAAATTTTCAGCGAAAAAAATTTACACGAGAAATTGAAAATTTCCAATGATCAGAAATCACGTTATCTTTGTTTCTTCTCTTCAACGTACATTATATATAAGGTATGTACGTATCATTACGAACCATTTTTTAATCGTCGTCAAAAACACAACACACGAACGTGACGTTGCATTTGCCAGATAAAACGAACATACGTTCGAAACGGCCTTTGAACGCGACCACGCACGATTCATCGTTCATATTGAGATGATCAAAGAAACGAGGAAGAGACAAATACTACAACAAAGAGAATAAAAATAGAGAAAGAGAGAGAGAGAGAGAAGAATAAAACGATAAACCCACCTTGTCTCTTACACATCGACTGCCAAACAATTTTGTGCAAAAAATCAATGTTTCATTCCATTTATAAGTTTTAATTCCATTCATAATTTTTGGTATATAAAATATACAAGAAAATGTATATTTTCTCTATTCAAAAGATTTAATAATATTTCAACGATCTCGTGAAAATAACTTTGTTGATATTTTGTTATAATGATTGCTCATTTGTAATACATCTTATTTTCTGAAATTTCGTATAACTTCTATTGAAGTATTTATGTATATAATTAATTTGATAAATCCGTTGTTTCTATTTTCATTTTATTTATCTAACATTTGCATGTAGTATACCTAAGTATCTACATATAGCGAAATAGGTCATTTCGAAATCTCACAGAACGTAATTAAAATTTGAATTTCATTGATATTTTCAAAGTTTCTCATCAAATTTCTAATATTCTAAAAGTTTTAATGTTTATAAAAGAAAAAAAATATTAGAGATATTTAGAAACATTGTAGAAAAATTTGGAAAACAAACTTGTGTGTTTCGTTCTAAAAGAACTAGTTATTAAATCGGTATCATTAGAGGAAACAAGAGAGGAGAAGCAAAACTAAAGAATAATAATATATTTCGTTTCTCGATAATTCTTTACAAAATCCTACTGTCATCGTTAAAATTAAAAGTAAATTCAACTAACAAAAAAATTATTGAGTTATTATCGAGTTTAGCGAATAAATTTGTCAGAATTGAGAAAAATGAAAGCGTTTATCTGAGATTGTGATATTTTATAATATCATTAAATTCTATATAGAAAAAGAGAGAGAGAGAGAGATATGACCAACTAAATGTTTAAAAAATATAGCTATTGTCAAACCTAAATACCAAAGATAATCCCATGAGATATATATACATAATATATTATCATATATATATATATATATATATATATATATATATTATGTTATACATTTTATTTTATATATATCATAGATAAGTGTGTATAAATTCCTGAATATTTTATATAACGACACAACAGGGACACGTATGTCAAGAAAAGACTTTTCATTCTAGTTAACTGATGAAGTTGTCAGTAAATAGAAAGAATCAAGATAATCATCTTCAACAGAAGCTATAGGAACTAATGCTTTCAACTACACTATCAACAAACCCGACAGATATTTCGCGCGAACTTAAATGCTGTCAAATAAGAGATTACATAAATAATAAAACAAACAAATATAAACGTTTACGCGGTAAATGTATTGCTACAAAGATTCTTACTCGTAAAAAGTAAGTGTTAACGTCTCTACATATATATAAAGCTGCTTCTTTCCTCTCTCTAAAAAAGCAAATTTTATATAAATATTTAAATTAAATATTACATTTTCTTTCACCTACATACGCGCGCAATTTTTTCAAGTCAAATAAAAATATACATATACATATAAATTATACATATATTTGTATATATATATATATATATGTACATATATATATACAAATATAGTATATATGTATAACTTGTTATTTAAAAAAAAAAAAATAAAAAAGAAAAAATCAGTTCGATCTAAATAAATACACTACATTATATTTGTCGATAGCGATAGCATTAAAAACGTTTGAAATAAAGTCCATAAAATAGAAGGTCGACTACTTATATATGAACCCGTATGACATTCAACGTATTAATATCTAAACGATAAAAACAACGGAAATGAAGTAGTCACTTTCGAAACGTTCTGCGATTATTCGGTATATTCGATGATTTCGATACTTTCTCTTTCCACATAGAGAAACAGAAAGAGAAAAAGAAAGATAGAGAAGGAGATAGAAAGAAAGAGAGAAAGATTTCCATAGAGATCCATAGCACAGACGCATCTTTTTTACAACTTTCTCTCCTCTCTCTTTCTCTGTACAGAAGCACGACTACGACATCACGACGAAACAAGTTTCACACACACACACACACAGAAAGAGAGAGAGAGAGAGAGAGAGAGAGAGAGAGAGAGAGAGAGAGAGAACTGCTCTCTGTAAATGGCATGAACGGCACGCGCCAATCTCGTATTATAATACGCACGTTACACATCTCTCTCTCCCTCTCTCTATCTCTCTCTCTCTCTCTCTCTCTCTCTCTCTCTCTCTCTCTCTCTCTCTCTCTCTCTCTCTCTCTCTCTCTCTCTCTCTCTCTCTCTTTCTCTCTTTTAGCACATTTACTTCGTATTTATTCGCATGCGAGAATTACACGGACGCAACCACCCCGTTGTAAGTACTTGTACGTTCGAATCTCCTTCTCCGCACGTGCTAAGCCTCGACGTTGCACGAGCAGAGAAGGAGAACAAGTCTCGACCCCTTTTTCTCTTCCTTCTTCTTCTTTTTTTTTTTCTTTTTTCCTTCCCTCCGTTTCCCTTTGACTGAATAAAATCCCATCTGGACGTAAAATAGAAAAAGAAGAAACGTAGAAAAAAAAGAAAGAAAAGAACGAACGAACCAAGTTCGATCGAACTTTTACTTCGCGCGATTCAAATTTCCTTATTTTCGAAGAAACGAAAGGCTTGCCAAGGCCGTGAGAAGAAAAAAAAAGGAAAGGAAAAAGGAAGAAAGAGAAATAGGAATAATAAATAAGAATAATAAGAGAAGAAACACGACGCAAATACATGTGATGTCTAAACACGAAAATAAAAAGGGACGAATCTAAACGTTGAAATATTCAATCCCGCTAAGTGGTCGTATTCGCACGTCGATAAAACACATACATTATACATTACACATACATTACAAAGAGAGAAGAGGATGCGGAGAGGGAGATAAAGAGAGAAGAGAAGACGATCTTTATCGATGACTACTACACAAAGCGTTTAAGAAAAAAGCGAAAAAGTGGAAAAAAGAGAGAAGGGAGTTAGTCGAGATATTACGAATTCAGAAACAGCCTCAAAGTTCAAGTATAGCATTAGCGGTCTTTGCACTATACGTAAGGGCACGAGCGAAAGGAGAGCGCTAAGTTTAAACTCCAACGGCACTTTTACATGGCCGCTTTACACTTGTGTAAGCGGGACGATATAAAGAAAGAGACCGAAAGATCGTCCTCGTCTCTCTCTCTCTCTCTCTCTCTCTCTCTCGTACGCGAGCACGCAAACGAAAGAAGCTATATGAAAGAGAAAATAATTCCTTCTCTCTGCGAACAATAGCTAGTTTAAATAATAACGTATCTCTTCTCTCTTTCTCCTTAAGCTCGCGCCATCTTTCTTTATCACGACGACGATCGATTCACATCCGCTCGTGCGAACGAACGAACCACGAACGAACGGTCTTTGTGTAAAGGTTCGTGTGCACTTACGATACAGCACGTTAATTGAACTATCTAATTAGTAGCCGTTGCAATTGTCCGAGTCCTGTTATATCTCTGCCATTACAACAGCGTGAATTCGTTTCTGAGCATACGTAAGACGTCTTATTATTAATACACCTTTGCCATTTACGAATAGAACATATAGGGAAACGTAATGCCGACAAAAGGAAATGACAAATGGTACTGGCGGTAACAACCCCCTCTCTCTCTCGTTTTCTCTTTTTATTCGAATTCTTTCGTCGACCGTTGAGACACGAAGAGTGCCTAAACGCTTTTCCAAATACATTTATTTACTGTAAAATCGTGCCACCCGAAAATGGATGCGTCTAAAAAGCTAACAAGTTGCGAAGGCACGTTGAGGTAAATGTATTCTATCGAAGGGTGTCAGGTAAAAGAGAAACAAAATTTGTATCGAGGTTGGAAAAAGATGTCTCTCTAACAAGCACGAAAAAAATCTAGATATATGAGTAAGCACGATTTGAAGAAAACAAGAAAAAGAAAGAATAAGAGAAAATACAAAAAAGATATATATTCAGGTCGTCCACGTAAAACGTTACAAAAGTATTTTTTTATATATCTTCTTTCTTTCCTTGAAATATTTTCCCATGGAAATAGTTGCGAGGCACCTTGTACATTATGAAAATAGAATGAAATAGATGGAAAATAGCGACGGTGTTTGACTAGATCGATAGCGTATAAACGCAATATGCAACTTAAATGGCTCGTTCGCGTTAGAAACGATATTGTGTGTTTTTCTATTACTTTCGAAAACCATCTATAACAATCTATCGAAATTAACGTTATCGATCGAAGGTCTCGCGCGCTTCGCTTAAGATTTAGATCACCTCGAGAATTTCCAAGAGGAAATACAAAGAGGAGCTAAGTGTCATCGGTAAGGGATGAATCATATCGTGTATTGTCAGAATTTTTTAAAAATAACGAGGTAACTCATTATGCGAACGGAAAGCTTCGCAAGCTCTACGCGACACATTTTTTTCTATGCGAATAAGAATACGAATAAAAAAAAAATAAAACATTTATTGAGACAATATTCTCGATATCATTACTCTGATATACAGGGTGTTTATCAAAACAATAAAGAAATTCATATAAAAATATATCCTATTTAATTTTGTTTTCGAATTATGGCGAATTTTTTCAATAAATTCTATCCGTTTACTTTCATAAAATATTTTTAAAATGATTTCCATGCATATCAATAGAAATCTGTAAACGTTTTACTTAATTAAAATTTTCTTCAATTCTTTCACGAAGAGTTTAAACACTGTCAATTAGCGTTCTACATACAATCGATTTCGTCCGTCTAACTTAGAAAGAATTATTTTGAAAACAAAGTCAAATAGGATGTTTATTAAACTTATTATATTATTTCAATGTGTTAAAGCGATCTCTGAAAATATTTTCTACTTATTTTGGAATATCCTGTGTGAATATATATGGAATATAGAAATCTTTTCTTGTAAAACTGTTTTGCTATTTAAAGATTAAAAGATAATCTCAAATACGAGAATAAAAATAATCACTCGCGATATTCTCTTCCTATATGATGGCAATTTATCAAAAAAATCCTTCCAAAAATATTCATTCCAGACGAATTAATTCATTTAATTTTATTTCGAGTTTAAATAAGAAAAACCAAAATCAAAAAAGATTTCTATCATTTCAATCAATTTCGAATTAATTTCAATTTAACTGGGATTCCTTTCCAACTTAATCTAAACTCATAAAGCACGCGATCGACGCGACTTTGAACAAAAAAAAAAAAGAAGAAAAAGAAAAAAAGAACGAAAAAGAAAAGGGGGCCACGAAGGAAGAAAAGAAAATCGAAATACAGCGGCGTTAGCATTTTCTCTGCTTCTCCTCCTCTTGGCCCTCTCTGAAACTCTCGTAACACAGTACTCTCTGTAATTTCTTCGTAAATTGCAACTCACGACATGGCGTACACCCAGCGATTATGTCTATCATCGAGGTTGAACGTTGAAATGAAATAAGTAGCTAAACGAATCCTTCGAATCGTCGACAGAACCTAAGCCGAGTCACGAAATATTGTCTCGAAAAAAGAATCTAATTTTTTTTTTCTTTCATTTATTATTATTATTTCTTTTTTTGTTTTTAATTTTTTCTCCTTTTTTTCTTCTTCTTTTCTTCTTTCCTCGTTGAAGTTACATGCAAGAAGTTGGATTAACAGATCGCCTAATATCATCTTTCGATTTTTTTTTTTTTTTTATTATTATTAAAAATACTTTTTTATTACACTTTCTTATCACTTTATTAAAATTGTAAACGATGATATTTTATAAGAACACGAATATAAGATCCGAATTTTGTAATTTGCAAATTATTGATATTGTAAGTTATCAAAAATAAAATAATAGAAAACGTAATATTAAATCTTTTAATAGGCAAAAGTCGAAATAGAAAATATCATTTGTAATTTTCATATGTAATATAATTTTAACACGCGTAATAATGGCTTATTTTCATAAAATGAATGTTTATAATGGAAGATAACGCTGCAGTAAAAGAATACTGTAGGTTTTTCAGAGTTTCGTTTCATTTTTAATGTTCCTTTTTATACGTATAATAAAACACATAAATACGTTTCTACATTTTCTTGAAAACATATAAATATTTGTATAAACCTAACAAATTTTGTGAATGATCATTCTTTATAAGCTTTAATTTATGGAAAGTAAATTTCATTTTTCTTTGTCATAAAACCAAATACACTTTATAATAGAATACAACAAAAAAGAAAAGAAAAGAAAAGAGAAGAAGAAAAAAAAGAGAGAAAGGAGTACAAAATTAACTTTGTTTACGAAGAAAAGAAAATATATCACGATTTCAATAAATATCTTAAAAAGTGCATCTCTGGACATGGTATATGGAAAAATAATAAACTGTTGAAAAATGTTTTAACTGAAACGTTAGCAACGAAGTTATTAACGTTGAAAAATTGTATAATTCGAGAGTTCTACGAATACTTCCTAAACATCGGTGGTGCTTTTCTTACGTCGTGCCAGATGTAGCCGTAGCCTGACCACTATCGTAGCCGACCGTGCGTCGTTCGTCGAGTTACGAGCCTCATCGAAGGAGAAGAGGGAAAGAGTAAAGGGAAAAGAAAGAAAGAGAGAGAGAGAGAGAGAGAGAGAGAAGGAGAAAGAGAGGCGGAACGGAGGGAGAAAACCGGTTTGGAACGTAGAGAACGCGTTGGGAGCCGGTCTGGCCGCTTCGCGTACGTACTACGCTTAGCTCCCTTCGACTTTCTAGACTTCAATCGTACTCTCTACATACATGCGCGATTATATCTCCTCCTGTTCGGGACATTCAATATTTTTGTCTATTTTTTTTATTTTCAAACTACACACATACACACACATGTACGTGAATTTTTCCTACAAAAAGCTTATCTTTTTACGGAAAACTTATTGTTTTTCTTTCATTTTTTCTTTTTTATACGACGCGACGTAACTCTATGTATTCAAAGTTCTCGTAGAAAACACTTAGCGTCATAAATTATTATTTTTTTTTTTTGATGGGAGGATAAATATCCTATAAAAGACGAGGTCTTTTAACACTATTGCTAATTTTTTACCAACGTAAATTGCTGTTAAATTCTATACTGCAATATTCCAATCGGCATGTGAACATACAATACGAAAAAATCTATTTTGTCATATAGTATTTTCTACTTGTTAAACACTTCGTTTACACACATACACATTCACACAGAGGAAGATGAATATCCTAGAATAAGAACTATTTTAGGGGTCACTCCGGCACATCAAAACGATAAAAAAATTCGTATAAATATATGATTTTGTTTGAAATATCTTTGTTTAATATTTCACATAATATCTATATCTTAAAAATATATTATTTTCAAAAGCTTTTTTCAATAAAATAAATACATTGCCGATCGATCCAAAATAACACTATTATTTGTACATGCAGAAAATTTATATGATTATTGAAGTATCAAATTATTTCAACCCTTACTATAATATCGTTTATGTTAGATAGTTTTCCTTAATTTCAATACATTAACAATTTTTCTGATTTTTTAATATTTTAATAACTCCATGAACATATAATTGAATATAAATGGTGGAACAAATCACTTTTAACGTATAATCATATCAGTCAAAAAATAAAAATAAAAATAAAAGAGAAGTATTAAAATAAATATTAGTTAAAAAACGAAATTAAACGTATGCATTAGAAAACTCTTCGTTTCTTCTCGCAAGTTGATCACCACTGATCCTAAGGCTAAATACACATTTTGTAGGGTTACATCGGCTAGACCACGTGACAGATCCGTGGAAATTGTGACGTTCGAGCGAACACGAAAGGTAAGGTTAGGTTTAAGATGGCCGAAGCAAGATCTACGAGATGATACAGACGTTAATAAAGGGAATTCGTGAAAATGTTAATATTGTTTAATCGGTGAACACACAAGAGGTAAAGAAGGGGGAGAATAGGAGGTCATGAGGGTTGACTGAGGGAGCTGGTGATTGTAAGTCGTGTCTCAAGCTGAAGATTGCGTGCGCCGCCAACCGCTGTGCCGAACCATACAAACACGTTCGCTTTGCCCTTACGCCGTTTGCCCGCTTAAGCCACACGTAATTGCAGGCGTAGCCTCTGTCCTAAGCCGTCAGGGTTGCGTCTAATTTCTATTTAATGAACCGTCAAGAGCAACCAGTGCCAGGAGTAGTAGTCCGTTTGATTTCGAAATCAAAGTGACGTAAATCGCTCTTCTCTTCTATCTCTCTCTCCTTCTCATTCCCTTCACGTTTAGTTCGAACGAAAGCTCAGGCTTTGCTTTGTCGGTAAAGTAACGATACGCTTATGCTATTTGACGTAAAAGGATTTAACTTATCGACTATAAACAGCAAACTCGCTCGCTTGTTCGTTCGCGGAAGGAAAAGTAAAAGGAAAAGGAAGAGGAAGAGAAGGGGGGGGGAGAAAGAGAGAGAAAATTTTTGAATAATGAGTTTAAAATTAGAAACTTATCGGTATGCCATCTACCGTCTATATAAACTATTACAAACTTTTTTCATATATACGTATATATGATTACGTTCAAAGTATAAAGCTTTAGTCGTACGGGTTAGTATGCATAATAGTTATATATATGTATAATAAAAATCTCTGTTATTTAACAATATTTCGTTAATGACGGATATTCCGATTAGATTATCAAAAATCTCTTCTCTTCGTGTAATCGAGTTTATCGTTACGGATTACTTTTTTCCGAGACTGATATAAATAGAAAGCTTCGTGTGTATGCAACGTGGTCAAAATTTATGATGCAGACTTATCTTTAGGAAACTCCTGACGTTTAAATAAAGTGGAGAGCGGATAAAATAAATCGCGACATGTCCCTACGAATTCACCCCGAAGTTGTTTGGAAGGTTATGTTTACGTGAAAACACAAGACGATTTATATTAATAAATAAGACGACGTATGTATAGTAACAAAAGTGGATCGTTTTTAAGGAGACCTCTACCAAATGATTTATGACTTTTTTCCAACACCCTTTACCTTACATCGACGGCGGCCATTACTCTCTTTCACATCGAGGACATATCGGAAAAACGTTGAAAAGAATGCAGTCTCGAGCGTAGTTTAACAACTTTTCTTTCGCCCTTGAAACGAACAGAAGAGTCTGCGATCCGTGAGGTCATTCTCACATGGCAATTTTCAATGCTGGTAAAAAAGCAGTGCCGTTCCTTCGAGGGGGACGCCGATTATATTCGCCATCGAACCACGAAGCAAAGAGCTACGCTCGACGAAGAACGCGTCACGCAACGAAACACGCGATAAAAAGTTTTCTGTCTCTCTCTCTCTCTCTCTCTCTCTCTCCCTTTGTCTTCAATTCGTATTCGCGATATAAATCAGTGAGAGTCGCAGGAAGAACGTTAGGGATTGAGAAAACGAAATCAATGGAAAACCAACGCGGAGTATCCTTAACGGTATAGAATAAAAACGTGATCAAAAGAGGCGCGCGAATCACAAGTTTCGATACGCGGAAGCGCCCCCTAGCGTTGCGCGTCTACCAACGGTAAACTTTGATTATCGAATCGATTTGAGAAATGATTATTCAGAGGATAACGCCTGACTTACCAAAAAACTAAGCGTAGAATGTCCTTCCTTGCGTCGTTTCCCTCCCACCCACACTGCTTCGTTCCTCGACGTTGTTCTATTCCAAAACAGTTGAAGATGTTGAGCGGTCTTGCGGTTTTTCTTCGACGAAGAGTATCAACGATTGAAAAGAACTATAGCCCACTAATAACGCGATAACGCCGAATCAGCGATCGTCGTCATGGAGACGCCATGACGCTTCTTTGCCTCGGCTCCAACTTCGGAATAATATTATAAAACACTACCTGGATCACTCAAACGACGTTCACTGTTTTTTCTTTTTCTTTTTCTTACTCTCTGTCACTCGTTTTCATAAGGAAAATAACGTTAAATAGAAAACGCGTACTAAGACGACGTCGATTATGTTCGGAAATAAAAAATGCACAAAACTAATAAAAATTGTTAAAGGAAGCCTCGTCTCTTACTCCTCGTCGTCGTCGTCGTCGTCGTCGTTGTTGTCGTTGTCGTCGCGATCGGTCGTACGACGTACAACGCGACGCGTAAATCGAAGCGCGTAAAGGACGGAACGACACAAAGCTCGCGCACGACGTTCGGATCGCAACTGCTGCTACCGCCGATTCTTAACCCCCACCATGCCTCTATCCCCACCACTCGACTGACTCGCGCGCTCCTTCGTTCTCTTTCTCTCTTTCTCTCTCTCTCTCTCTCTCTCTCTCTCTCGTTCACACCAACTCGCGCGCTCTCTACCCCCACTATCGACTCTACGACGGACCGAGGTCCACGACCATTCTTCGGTCCCTTCGAGTAGCTAGCCAGCACGATACGTTCCTTTCAATTCACTTCGTTCCCCCTCCATTCTTACCGTTCAACGTGTGCCTATGTATATTTCGCGTCAACGTGATTGCTTTTCTGAGATTCCGTTCGTTCCCCCTCCTCCTTCTTAATCTATCTGTCTATCCGTATTTAAAAGATCTCAAGATACCGATTACAATTTATTTCATCCACTTGTTCTTACCTGATCGTTATATTTCTTTTCAAGAATAAGATGGCGTACTTTATATCGAATACGATACGTACGTTAAAATTGGATAAACTTTACTTCGTGTGTACTTTTTATTTGTATTCTTGCGATAAGTTTATTTGATACTACTTCGATAAGAGAGTTTGAATAGAAGGTGAGTTTTCGCCATACAAATCGTATGCCATCTACAGAGTCTCTACGGGATTCGCGTGAAGCCCTTTCTTCGACTACCATGTTCTTCACTGGCCGAAGCTCTCCCGGTCTGTTCTTAACCCTCTCGTTCTATCTTAAACTCCATTCGACGATAGCTAACAAAACGCTCTAGTAACGAACGGACGGAACAATGAGTATGTTCTCTGGACCGAATATCGTTGTCTACGTACGTACAAAAGCAAGGAGGAACGATTTCGTTTCTAAAGCTACGTAATTATTAAAGAAAGTTATTCATTGTTATTAAGAAAAATAAGAGGAATCTTTAAGGAACAGAAGACGTATCACGTGACACGTTTTAAACAGCGAATTTATGTATCATAAACAATTTCAAAAGAGAATAAAACGATAAACAAAAACGATCTCTAGGTAAGAGACTTGGGCGATTTCTTCTCTCAAGTACGTAGAGTAAATCGTATTGTGTACCGAATAAGTTTTCTTCTTTCCCGAAGCGACTTTACTCGCTCCGTACGACGACGACGTACCGTACGAGAACTCGAGTCGATGGCGTCCGGCAACCTGTTCTCATTTTTATCGTCCGCATCAGGTTTCAGCGCAGGTGAGCCGAGCAGCGGAGAAGACAAGTCCGGGGAAAGAAGCCAGCTCCGTACCTCTCCAAGCGACGCTTCCTTCTGCTTTTGAGCAGAACACGACTGTAAAGAGATTGGCCTTCGTTTCACGGTATAGAACATCACTCGTCGTTAGATACCAAAGTAAATTCGTGCGGAAATAGAATGGAACTGTCAATAAAGAGCCTTGAAACTCTTCAGAAGCAATTCTTATTGGGCAAATAATTTTTTGGCGCAAAGTACGGATCATCAAGATGGCGGATAATTGAGACAACACCATTGTGATATCTGTGCTTAAACATGTAATTTACATTTTAATTATACATCGTGTTAACATTTCACAAGATTAATAAAGTACTTCGCAATGTACTCATATACAGTACGCTCGAGTCGAGTGTGATGGAAGTATAAAATTCTAAAATAACCCTCGCAGAGTTATCTAGAAGTATTTTCTTTTTTTTTTCTTTCTTTCTATTCCTACATGTTTCATTCTCTTATTTCTTCCTACCTTCCCTTCTAATTCTATTCAAACTTTTCTTTATATATCTCTCCCTCTCTCCTTCCCCCTCCCTCTTCTCTCTCTCTCTCTCTCTCTCTCCCTCTCTCTGTCTCTTATCGTTTAATCTACTTTTTCTTTCTCTACGTTATTATCGTAAGAAATAATCCCTTGTAACTATTTTTCCGCATTAAATTAGCAATAAATCTTCGGCATATTCGTACGAGATGGTTGATCTCATCCTTCATTTTTCTCTCTCTTTACTTCTCTCTTATCCTTACTCTTTTCCCGTTCTCGAAGAAAAAGCTGCGATAGTCACGAACTTACGTTTATACTCATTCTCGACCGATGGAAGCGCTCTATATCTAGAAAAAAAAATCGAGCTCTCCTTCTCTCACATGTTACCCCTATGAATACACGATTGAACACGACCGAAGAAAAAAAAAGAAAAACAAAGTAAGATAACGTTACTCCTAATACATCGCTTATACGCTATTATGTACAATATTAGAAATACCGATGTTGTGCCATCGTGATAGTCGTTACACTCGCGACGTATACGCAGCACAAACGGAGCATCATTTTTCTCGCTGGATGCGAAGATGAAAGACGAAAAGTGCTTCTCGAAAACCGGTCGATCATACTACTACACTACACGCGATAGACGAACAGAGAGGGAGGGGGGGAGAGAGAGAGAGAGAAAGAGAGAGAGAGAGTAAAAAAGGGGATTGAGAACAAAGCAAAGAATAAGAGAGACAGAGAGAGAAAGACAGAGAGGGGAAGGTTAAAGTGAGGGAGAGAGAGAGAGAAAGAGAAAAAAAAGAGAAAGAAAGAAAAAAAAATAAAAGGAAAGGATGCGAACATATACGTTTAAATTGTCGTGCGCCGTACAAAATTCCTTGTGTATGTTTTGCTTTTTCTTTTTTTTTTTTGCTTTTTTCCTTTCTTATCGAACACGAAACAATGTAAATGTCTTTTCTTCACGATTTATGAAATACTTATTAGATCGGTATAATCTTACAAGGGGAGCCAATGGAATGAATGTGTACGCATTGATAAACGATGATTGTGAATCGCGTGGATAACCTTTAACAATTTCCTTTACACTCTGGTCGCTCACCGTTGTACGTACGAACAGATCGTTGCAAATGGATAAATTTTTAACAATCGAAATCGATATAAGTATACACGTGTGTTTGTTTGTTTATATGTGTGTGTGTTTCGATGAATCTCTATTGTCCGAGAGTACAGAGTTGGAAGAACGTCATTTACAGTTTATTGAATGTAAAAAAGAAAGTCTACGATTCACGCGAATAGAAAGAAATATTCATTGAAACTCCATAAAACTGGAATCGACGAATAATAAAAGATTTGTGATTTTATAAATCTTACGTGGATAGTTTTTCTTCTTTTCTCTTTCTCTTTTCATTTTTCATTTATTTTCATATAATAAAAACTATAAAATTCATAAAGTATACAATCAAGAAAGTAATAAAAAAATTTTCCAAAAGTAAAACAGAATAATACACTAGAGTGGAATTATAATACCGCTGATCAAAATGGTAGCGACCTTCTTTACCATCCGATCTCCATATTCAACAAACGGCAAGTACTTTCGATATATTACCACAATGGAAGGTTGAGAATGACGGCCGCTCGAAACAAACCGTTTTTGTTTTCTTTCTTTTTTTTATTCGAATTTCTTCTTATCAATACGAATCATAAGAGATATTTATGGTACGATCGATAATGAAAAGTTCAACGATGTAGGTATTTAAATTAAGTTTTTTATGCGATGCAAGGCGACTGTAGCCACTTATCAACGTTATATTCTCCTTAATCTTAATATATATATGTACATATATTTGTCTACATATATATATATATATAGATAAATATACATTACATATACATATATATATATAATCTCTCTCTATATTATATATGTATATATATAAAATTAGTGAGGTCGTTCAAGAGTTTAGTAAGTCTAATCATTAAAATGGAATTACGCCCGTGTATGTACGTGTATGTGTGTGTGTGTGTGTGCTGCTAACGAACATTCTCGAACGTCCAACTTCCGTTTTTTTCTTTCTTTTTTTTCGATCACCTCCTTTTTTATTTTTTTTATTTTTTATTTTAATCCTTTATTCCATAGGCTCCACTCAATATCTTCGCAACTATCGCCGTGAGTGTGTGTTGTAGTTAATGCGTACCACTAATAAAGAAGATGTCTAATTGCACTCTATATACATTATCGAGATATAAAAATACTAACAAGAAACATACCTATAGACAAGATCCTTCACACACGGTTCGCCTCTTTAGAAGTTAACTAATTCATAGTCAAATTTGGCAGTTATATTGTCCCTAGCTATTTCCGTTCTTTATTATTGTTGCTTACGTTCTTTCACGTCACGATCGACGCGTTCGTTACAACGGTACACGCAAAACACTGACCGTTAGAAATCGCGTACATGACCTCGCAACACGTCAAACGTTATTTTCTATTCCATCTTATCCTATAAAAGAGAATCTTTACTATCTTGGAAGATATATCTCAGCCCTTACTACCACAGATTTCTTTGTAAACTTTATCACGAAAGCGTAACTCTCTCTTTAAAATCACACTGCTTCTTTTCATCGCTCTTTTGTATACACGATCAAAAAGAAACAAACAAAAAAAAAAATAATAATAATAATTATGCAAAAGAATGATCATCGAGAGAAAAACTATTTAGCGATTTCTAAGAACCTCAACTTGTCAATCGATACAGACAAAACGTATTTTTTATGTATTGATAAGCGATATTTCAACATCTCACAGAGATGACCTCTTTCCATATTTTTTTTTCGAATTTTCTTTTTCATTAAATATCTTTTATGTTATTTCTAACCTTGTGTTTCTTTATAAAAGAGTATCATTTTATTCGTACGATGTTTAAATTAATATAGTATGATTCTTGCTTCACATGCTATCGCATTATCATTACATAATCATTATATGTATAAATATGTATATATATATAAATATATCATATAATCATTATACAATGACAACAGTATCACGAACCATACCTCCTGGCAGACATTTTGATCAATCAGCTAGATCCACGCAATAATGTCGCATACTCGTGTATCGTATATGTTCATAGACGTTACTGCGTTAAAAAAAAAAAAAAAAAAGAAAGAAAAAAAATAGTAACGAAGAAACGATGGGGAGAAAAAAGATCTAAAGAATAATCCGATGAAACGGAAGGAATACCACCGCATTATTATTGTATCACGTAATAAACGCAATCACTGTAGACACAGGTACGATAAATTTTGTTCCTTTTTATCTTTCTTTCTAATAACAAATTCGAAAGTATAAGAGAAATGTATATATTGCACAATCACGGTAGAAATTCTTCCGCTAATCTAACAAAAAGAAATACAAAAGAAAAAAAAAAAGAAGGAAAAAGGAAACATTTCTATCTATACATGCAGAATGATGAATCTACGGAATTGATCATAAAAAGAATTAGATAAGAAAAAAAACAATAGAAATAATAATACTTGGAATATTTGTAACATCAATGTGTGTTTCGCAGTTGTGTCGCATGGAAATTCCGTTTACACATCGCGCATGCATGCACAGAGGACATGCACGAGTTTTATAGGTAGAATACGTGATACGATAGAGATGCATGCGCGCGCGCGCGCGCATATACGCACATATCTTTTCACATTCGTGGAAATGGAGTGTAAACTTCATAAACGTGTGAGTATGCTGTCGCGTGTGACGGTATATCACTGACGTTAAATATAGCCTAGACGTCGTAACGAATAATAAAAATTTGCGTCTTCTCTCCTTTTAAAACGCATGGAAGAGATTGGCGGAACAGCAATGGGCGAAATGTATGGAGTTATTAACACTTAGTCTCTAATGACGCTCTTTGAACTTTATCAGAGCACTCTGTGACCAGTTTCTCTTTCACTTCTGAATAACTAGCAGAGCCTTCGGCTGACGACGTTTGCTGACCGACCTCTCCTAAAGACAATACCTCCGTGCTAGTGGGTGAATAGCTAAGCGTCGTAGCTTCGCTAGTCAGTGAGGTTACACAGCTGTCGTCCACACTTTTACTACGTGGTGCACATCGAGTCTTTATAAATTGTTGTATGTTCAATGACAAACTGGCCTGCATCGACGTTCTTTCAACGTTCTTCGACGTATTATTATCCGTTGTTTGTACGTCGACCCTTGACGGGCTTCTTGATCTTGCAACGTGCAAGGGACTGTCGGAATTCGCACCTAAATCGTTTGACAATATTTTCGAACTGGCTGCGAGCCTACTAGCGCATGGCGAATATTTCGACGGGGTTATGGTGATCTTATCGGGTTCTACAGTCAGCGACGTTCTAGCGCCAAGATTTCTTAAGGGATGAAAATTTCCACTCCACAAAAACTTTTTCGCAGCAGGCTCGCGATACTTTGCGCTGCGATTGCGATCTTCCTTTTCGTCGATCTTCTTCCCCTTCGTAATACCCTCCACGATCGAAGTACGTAAGCGTTGTTTACAATTCTTAGGTGGACAGTGCGAACCAAATGCAGATTCTACGCCGTTGTAATAAAATTGCGACAAGGGATTCTTTTTGTCCGATTTGACATTACTATGAGTATCCTTTAAATCGGTACTGCCTTTTTTAGCACCTGCAGAAGCATTTGAAAATGAGGGAATTGGCTTTAATTTTCCATCCACATACTTGTAATATTTCGACAAGCTCGCTAACTTTTTGGTAGATAGGCCAGTATTATTTGTTCTAACATCGTGACAACTATTAGCACTCTCCAACTCTGCTTTACCTTGTTCCTTTTCCACTGTAGTGGTAGAATAACTTTTCTGCATTGGATTCTTTAAGTCGGCCTCTACATTCGGTTTCTTAGTACGTCCATCCAAACACGGATCCCCATTTTTAGAGCGGTTTTTCTTTGAGATCTGTTTAAAATAAATTTCTTGGCTATCGGCCAAAGAAGCAAAAGGTAATTTACGGGCGAGGACCACGTCGTCCACAGAAGCAAAAGATGACTCTTTATCACAGGGGAGGACAGGAGCCTTCTCCCCTGTGGGAGGTGACTGCTAGACAAGCTTTTCGGTCAGAGAACTCGTTGAAATCGAGCTGATGGTATTTGAATCATTTGCGGTACTACGACTCTGACTACTAACTTGCGTATCTCCACCTCCCGGCCCCCCCTGACTCTGGGAGAGGCTGAGTCGCCGTCAGTTTACCAATTCTATGCTTACAAATTGCTTCAGCCGTTCGTAATATTGATTGTACAGTTCTACGTCATTATGACCAGCCCCCTGCGACAAGAAGAAAACGTTAGGGACGAGTCTATGCGAAAGATAAATTCTTATTCTTATTACATATACGTTAAAAGCATAAAATACGTACATCGATCCATAACGGTTCCACTGCTCTCGGACACCTTTCGTAAATAGCCTGTCCATGACTGAAATCTATAACGTCGTCCGACGTACCATGAATAACCAAAACAGGAGATGTTACTTTGGGTACCTTATCTATACTGTAATCACAAAAGGAACGCGTCGATATAGAGTAAGGTAAACAAATCATTGGAATGAGAAGTAATTTTAATATTATGATGACTCCGAACAATGCTATACAACAATTCCAATTATAAGAATGACTACGCGCTTTGTGTTTTTGAAGAAAAAATCTTTTGTGTTAATACAAGGTTAATCTTTCATTCGACACGCATGCGATATATGTAGAACAAAAGTTAATACCAATTAGCGAGTTGCGATAAGCAATGTGCAGCGATTCATAGGTTTCCGTGACGCGAGAACCAAACTTTTGTTGCTTCCGAAAGCGTATTCGCAGAAAGATTGAATAATCGGATTGGAAAAGAACGTCATGAAGCGAGATTCGTAATAACGGCTTTTTCGTATAGCGTTGTTATAATCAGCAGAGAGCACGTGTACGTCAACATAGATCTATGTCTCTCTCTCTCTCTCTCTGTCTATATATATATATATATATATATTCTTCCAATTCTATCGCACGCTGCGTCTCGTTCGAACATGTTATACAGAAATGAAAGTACTTTTTCGTGGTAAACGAATGACTTATGAATTAGTTACGAGACGACGGACACGTAAGAATGATGCGTCATCGGTGAGATGCAGAACGTGTGCGAATGAGTGAGATACAGCAGCAGAGAAAGAGAGAGAGAGAGAGAGAGAGAGAGAAAGAGTGAAAGAAAGAGAGAAAGAGAAAGAAAGAAAGAGCACAGAGAGACAGAAAGAGAGACAGAGAAATACAAAGAGATAGAGAGAGAGAGAGAGAGAAAAGGATAGAAAAGAAAAGAAAGTAAAAACAGCGGAGAGAAAGTAGAGCTTACTTGGCAAAGGCGTCGAAGAACCAAGTTCTCTTAGTGCTTCGAAATGCAACACGCATGCCGGACATGAGCGGCGAATGCAGAACGACCGCGCCAACCTCGTATCTTGTTGCAAGATCGACGGTGGGCACGGTTCCGATACTTTGACCATAGAGGATTATATTTTCCGGGCTGATACCGTATCGCGTCCTTAGAGCGTGCCACGCAGCGTCTATGTCGGCGTAGAGGTTCTTCTCGGAAGGCTTGCCATTCGACAATCCGTATCCCGAATAATCGTAACTGAATATATTACAATTTATCCTGGAGCCAAGTCCGAGATAGACGCTAGACATCTGGCCAAGATCGACGGCGTTCCCGTGAGAGAATAGTAAGGTGAAACGTGCCGTTGCCGAACAACGTACGAAAACGCATGCTATACGGTTGCCCCTAGACGTCCTCGCGTAAAAACCTTCGACCGATTCCAGTTCTCTCTCGTTGTACTGCCACTCAGCGCGTTCCGACAGAGAGATCGTAAACTTCGAGGAGCCTTCGTCCTCGATAAACGTGTACGTTGGTTCTGGCGGTAGGAACGCTAGCTTCGCGGCGATTCTCGATGGGCAGGGCGGACAGCAAAACAGGCAACACAATTCACTGAAGTTGAAGTTGTTCATCGTTATAACGCGATAAGAAAGGAGAGAGTGGTTTTTTAAGCACGCGCGAAAGCACCCTCTATCGCGTATGCTCGGACGAGCTTCCGCATCGGGAAAAACACGTCGTCGATTCTTCTCTCTCTCTCTCTCTCTCTCTCTCTTCTCTCTTCTCTCTTTTTCTCCTCTCTCTCTCTGTCTCTCTCGCTCTCGCTCACTCAATCACTCACTCACTCTTTCTTTCTTTCTTTCTTTCTTCCTTTCTTTCTTTCTTTCCTTCTCGTTTAATCGGACACCACGCACCCGATTTCTTAGCGCGCACTAACGTTTTCGCGCCTACTCGCTCGAACGCACCGTCATTTCATTATCTCCAGATTTTTACTCCCTCTCTTTCTTCGTTCACGCACTCTCTCTCTCTCTCTCTCTCTCTCTCTCTCTCTTTCTCTCTCGTGCGCTCGTTCTTCCCTCCCTCCCTCCCTCCCACCCTCTCTCTCTCTCTCTCCCGTGTTCTCCGTCGACGCGCACGCTAGCAGTCTCTCTTTCTCTCACGACGACGATGCAGCCATGACACGACTCACAAAAGGAACGACTTTTGCCCTCCTGCTGCCCTTTCTCTCTCTCGCACGCGCGTTCCCTAGTTTGCTCGCTCGCTCGCTCTCCCTCTCTTTCTCTATATACCTTTCTCTCTTAATCTCGCGCGCGCACCTTCTCCTACTACTCCATCGTAACACCTTTTCCTCCTCTTTCTCTCATGGTGCTGTCCCCCCTCCAACTCGACACCCACTCAACGTGCCGCACTTTCATTGTCTCGCTTCGCGAGTAAAGCGCTCGCTCTACGAGGAAACAGAAACCCAGGTATCGCTCCAGACGATCTCTTTCGTTTACCACCACCCTCCCCTGCTTTATAAAGGCACGATCGACGAAGGCGAAATACTATAATGCGAAAACCGCCTCTACAATCGACGTTGTATACGGCGTAAAAAAGATACCGCTTTGATCGTTGCCAACTTCGATGAGATAGATGCTTTCTTTGATGCGTTCGGTAATTTTACGACGAGACCCTTTTATTTGTCAAATACAGAAAGAAAACATCGCCGATGATTTTACTTAGGCATCGTGTTATCATCCGCCAATCATAGAGGAGGTTGCCATATTGTAATTACCACGGAGGATACTACGAATGATTCGTTTGATTCTCCTTTGACAAATTTTTATTATTGTCTATTAAGAATTTGTAATGATCGCGCGCGCGAATGAAATGAATCGCAGACGGTACATAAAAGTAAAATTGAATTTCGTGTTTCGTGTCAGGAGACTAGTCGAACCAATTAAATTCTGTCGTGTTTTCTCTTAAAATGAGAGCACCAGCGAAAAGCTTTATGATTGGTTAACGTTGCACGGTCTCTAGATTGCGCGACGTAGAATATATCAAGCTGATAAGTTCAGTGGACGTAACGGTTTGTAGAAAATCGATTAAATCCAGGTGTCGTGAAAGTTCGTCTACTTTCATGATATCGCGTAACCATTGCCACTCGCTATAGAATTTGGCCGATGGCGGCTGTCAACTGGTGGGTCTCTGCTTTTCGCACAGGGGTTCCTAGTCAAATATCAGAATACTCTGCGATCCTTTCCCTCGGAAACTTTATTGGATTTGTAATATTTATTGGAGTAACTCTTATTTGCACGTTATCGAGTAAAGAAATAATGGGGTAAGTGAATACGGTGAGAACTCGCGTCACCTCTCAAGGGTGTGTAATGTGTCTACATACGAAAATCAATTTTTACGTCGTACATTCGGATTAATTGTTGTCGATTTATTAATCAGTCGACTTTATCAGTCTATATAAAATAGGTCATTCTGGTTAAAACTCATCCTCCATATTTTGTTGCGCTACTTTATCACTGATACGTATAAAAACGACTTGTACATATGAAAAAGAACTGTACGAGAATAACCTTTCTTATTTTTCCTCTTTTTTTTTTTTTCAGTGTGGCCTTTATCTAACTCTAGTGGGCTAGCCAAATTTGATATACATGATCTTCCCGTAAAAAATAGTTTATTTTGTAGAGCGGCCTTATCATAAAAACTGACTTGCTTTGAAAAAGTCATGTAAAAGTTTTGTATGATATAAACAATAACACACTGTGTGATCTTCTTTCTTTTATTATATTTTTATTAAAAACTGATGAGTTTTCATTTAAATTTCTTATTTGTCGTTCTCTATTGTCTTATCTCTCTATCAAGATAATTTATTGAAATTTTCTTATCGATCTCTGAATTATAATGCATATATATTTATGGTGATAAATGTGTGATATATCTTTTTTTCTTTTCAGATGAACCGCATAATGCGATTATGTTTCTATTTATTCGCATGAATAGGCATGAACGTTCTTACATAGTTAACTAATTTTTAATTTTTTTGTGCTAAATATTATAATTTTATTGTAAATTACAATAGAATCATTATTGGCAAAATGTTATTTTGATTCCTCGATGCTTGTTTGCATTTAAATTGTACAAACTGCATGTATTGTTTGTAGTAATCGCAAAATCTATATCAGAAATATAGTTATCTTTTGTAAGAGAATTCTTAACGATATGATTTTATTTTACACTTATTTCCTGAACTTCCTCCGGAATGAAATCGAACCTATTGAAATTTAAACTGGATCTGTATTTTTGTCAATTTCTATAAACAAATTCATTTCCTTATTTCTAACAAAACGATAACTGTTTTATCTTCTTGCACAATGGAACATCTGCACAAACAGCAACAAGAACTGCTTTGAAAGAAAAACTTAGCAATGTGAAAATCCCGAGCGAAGAAACATATTTACAATTACTGTTGATCCAAATTGGGATTACGTATACATGGATCTTTCAAATATTTTTTATATTCTAACCTCCCGTTATTAATTACAGTGAACAACCAATTTTCTCGTGCAAGGCGCACGTATTTCATATCGATCCTAAAACTAAACGTTCATGGGTATCTGCCTCAACAGCTGCAGTTTCTGTGTCTTTTTTTTATGATTCAACTAGAAGTCTCTATAGAATAATATCCGTTGAAGGATCAAAGGTGACTCTTTTGTCAACTTTCCTTGAAATTCCTCATAGTATTCTTCGTGAAAATTATATGCATTCTTTTACTTTATACTTTTAGGCAGTAATAAACAGCACTATTACACCAAACATGACATTTACAAAAACATCGCAAAAATTTGGTCAATGGTCGGATGTCAGGGCTAATACTGTATATGGTTTAGGATTTTCCTCTGAAGCAGAGTTAGGCAAGGTTTGTATTACGTTTGTCTACACGACTTTATTATCTTTAACATTTTATAAATACATCTGGTACAACTTTACTTTGACAGTTTATTGAAAAATTTCACGAAGTGAAAGAAGCAACTAAGTTAGCTAGTGCTAAGCTACAGTCAAACAGCTCATCGGTTACGCCAGCTACTAGTGCAAATGTTAGTCCAATCACGTCAAGATCAGGAATGCCTTCTTCGGAGCAGGATCTTATAGATCCACCAAATTCTTCGATGATCAACTCTAACGTGTCGGCATCGAATAATCCTAATCCAAATGCAAACATGATCTCTGCTCAAAACAGTGTATCTTCGGTAAGCAGCAGTCCCTTACCTGGCAGTTGTCAAAATAAAACGGATGATGAATTGAAAAATGCAGTCCATTCAAGATCACAAAGTGTTTCTCAGCAGAGTACAGAAAGCCCGCAGCACCAAGGGAAACCAGCCCAACTTGGTTCGACGCAAGCTGGACAGTCGGCAGAGATGCAGCTGAAATATGAAAATGACAGGTTGAAGCTTGCTTTAGCTCAAAGTTCTGCTAATGCCAAAAAATGGGAGGTATGTTTGTAGCACAATATGCTCCTACATGCTCAATACTAATTCTGGTTACATCAGAGCATGCATATGCACAGGATAAAAGAATAATAGGAATGTAAATACATTTTAATTTTAACGATTTTCCATAATTTTTACAATATGGCCTGCATTACAGGTTGAATTGGCTACTCTTAAAACGAACAACGCTAGATTAACAAGCGCGCTCCAAGAGTCAACAGCTAATGTGGATGAGTGGAAGAGACAATTGCAGTTATATAAAGAAGAAAATGCCAGGGTAAAAGCAAAATATGCAGAACTAGAAGCTGGAAAAATAGCAGAAGGGAATAGTGAAGCGTTGAGGCTAAGAGTGGAGGCACTGGAAAGTGAATTAAGAACTCGAAATGAAGAAATAAAGGCTCTTACTATGGCTACAAAAAATAAAGATTTTGTGGTACGTAATGTCGTGATATTTTGCGACGATTCCTTAAATTAAATCATATCATTTCATTTTTTAGGCCCTTCAAAAGGAAAATACCGAATTGCGTGATATGTTAAACGTTGTCCAAGAACAATTAGAACTTGCTTTATGTGCAAACAAAGTTCAGAAACAAAACTTGGAAACTTTGAATGCCAGATTAGCTGGATTTATACAAGACTTGGTAACCGTGCATCGAGAAATTACGAATACCTTGCAAACCTAAGTTTGTTTGTAGAATACCTAAGAGCATTGTTCTTAGGACTTTTGTATCTACGGTATAAGAGAGATGTGCGAATGAATGACATAAAAAAATGATACAAAGGGTGAAGTTCCAAAGGGGAGAACATGCGGCGAATAAGATCTTTTTTTTTTTTTTACATTAGGACAAGATGAAAGACAGATCGTCTCGAATTATAGCGGTTTGACAACAAGCTAATGGCTTGCTTTTTAGATATTTATTTCGAGCTTAGTTAGCAATAACATCATCTTTTTGATGTTACTTATCATTGTTGTTACTGCTCTATGACTATTCTAATTGTACATAAAAACGTTTCTTCTAACTCTTTACACTAATCATATTTACATGATACATGCATACTGCGTGTATATTTGAATGTTTTCTCTTTAATATGTTTATATGCACATATGTATATGTATGTATGTATATATATATATATATGTGTGTGTGTGTGTGTATACGTCTAAATATTTGTTTGTTTGAATCAAGCGTAAACTCGATACTTGAGTTTGAGAAAGATATTATTATACTCGATGTTTCTCAATATTATTTTGTGTATCTTACAAAATGGATACATCATTTTGTTATTTATTATTCGATCGTGTCGTTAAATTAAACAAAACGTTTCTCTTATCCCACCCCTTTTTCATAAAGTGGTGTATGTAATGATCTGTGCTTTAAACTTATTGTTACTAATGACACCACCGTGTTAATCACTCTAATTCTATCATACTATTACATTTCGACCACACGTCACACTACTACCAGCATCCAACTGATAAATGAAAACCATTATTACGAACACTAGTATTGTTACTATTACTATGATCACCGTCATTACCATTGTTACTACTACCTTCCAAATACTAATATCTCCTATTGCTGTTACTAATACTGCTACAATTACTACTGCTTCTATTATTATTACTATTAATATTGGTAATATTGCATTACTTACTTGGAGATAATATTTACTATATTTAAAAATATAAAACATATCAAGAATGTTATCGACTGACATGTTACATGTTGTGCATTGTCTCTTTTTGGAACTTGTGCCCTTTGAAATAGTAACAAAATACAGTTACCCATGGACACGACTTATGAAACATGCACAATTAACATTAGTACTATTTAGTCATGATCCATTATGTAGCATAGCTATTTAATTCTATTATAAATTGTATCCATATTGTTCTCTTGTATAGAAATTTGCTTTAAAAAACATTCGCGAGTGAATCTGAAATACTCAGGAATCATTGATTCGAGATACGCGATGCCATTATAATCAAACATAAAAGTACTACTGATGCATTATATTATAGTATTTACTTTTATTACGCACAACTTTATTACTTCTTTTTATTAATTTTTTTCCTTTCTATTTTTTTATATTGTCACAGAACGCATTTTAAGTAGCATTTCTTTTACAGAAGTTTCCTTTTTTATTTCTTTAATATCATGATAGAAATATGTAGCATTGCATTTCATCATTCAAGGAGGTATCGTCCTAAAGAAAATACTATAATTACTATGTTGCTCAGTCCAGGTTATTGTTCAAAGCGTAGTATTCGCATAGTACAGATTTATAAGATTAAAAATAATTCGCACAAGAGATATCTGGACAAGAGTTTGAACATGTCAAAGTGACATCTCCAAGATAATTTGAAGTAGCGAATTAAATACAGGAAACTGCAAAAACACTTTGTATTCTATTGGCAGTATGTATGTATGTACGTAAAACTGTTACGAAGATGAATTTTCAGTCCGAGGAATTGGAAACAAAAGCCTCGCTTGCCATATGTAATCTTAATAAAACATTTTCAGACGGCATTCTACCTTTTTTTTATCTGTAATTTCTTCTCTTCTTCTCTTATCGTCGAATCTTGAAACAGTTCAATCATTATTTTGTCAAAACATTTATATAATTTTTTATTCGAATTTAATAGAAACGGTATTTTTTTTTTTTTTTTCTTTAAACTGAAATTACAGTTCGGAAAGTTATCGTTTTCGATCTCATTTGTAAATCATCGATAATTGTTTTTCGCGCGTAAAATTTCAAATTGCAATTGAAAGTGAAAGAACATGCGATAGGTCTGAATCAGTCAGTCGGAAGCAATCTGAAGTTAGGGAATCAGCAGTCACCGTCTTAGCTCAAAATACACATACATTCAAGTCGTAAAAATTTTTACATCGTGTGTCGTGTTTACAATAGCGTAGTGTAAAAGAGATAAGGCAAGAGCTGTGAGTAAATATTAGTATTTACAAAGAACTTAATGCCAATGAATTTTGACAATTAAGCATCTTTGTAAAATATAGATTTGTCGAGCTCAAGTCCTATTTAACGCGTAACTGTATATTTTCGGCACCGTTGACGTTGACTCACTCTTCAAAATCCCGGTATCAGCCTAATTCATCCTTAATATGGACCTACACCGTTGAAAAACATACACCAATTGTCTCTGATAAATTACACTTCAGAGATTCGAACGAATCATTTATTTACGTTACTCTCATAGATGTAGTATAACCTCAAGTGTCTCATAGGTTTGAATCTTACTCTCGTAATATCACGATTTACTTGTGATATCTATTTTTAAACTGGTTTACAATCTAATTCAAAATATCTCAATCAAGGAACACGTATGTACAAACGTTACAGGTGGAAAAATGGTAGTGCTTAGCAGCTTTCTAGCACCACAGGAAGGCATCCGTCATGAAGAACCAAACACCACTGTATACATTAATGCTAGGGAGGTGGGAAAAGGCACTCTCTATATTACAGAAAGGTATAATAGTTTATTTGTGATCAACATACATTTTTTTAATGTAAATCGACATTGGCAGTTTACTATCCTGGATAGACAGCGATACGCAACAAGGATTTTCTCTCGAGTACCCTCATATTTCTATACATGCTATCTCACGAGATCAACAGGTTCATCCTAGGCAATGTTTATACATTATGGTGGACAACCTTCCAGGTAAATCTTATAAATATATTTCTTCCGATGGTTGTGAATATTTTAAAAGATATGTTAAAAATAGTATAATGATAGTACATCGCCAATACGCACCATTCAAATTGATTCGCTTGCAGACGTGCCATTACCACCGTCCCCTGATAATGGTTCAGAAAACGAAGATGAGGAGGGAGATACTCCTATGACGGAGATGAGTTTTGTACCTGATGACACGAATAATCTGGATGCGATGTTTGAAGCAATGAATCAATGTCAAGCTCTCCATCCAGATCCACAAGATAGTTTTTCTGATGGTAATTGATATGTATGATATATTGTACTTCATCGATTTATTAGTACTTACATATATATTTCAAATGTATGCATTTAAAGCTGAAGAAGACATTTATGAAGACGCAGAAGAAGATGATTTTGAATATTATGAAGTCGGTGCTGGTGATGCTCCATACATATTACCAACTGGTAACCTATTTAATATTTAATGACGTTGTTATAAATCTTTTTAAACAATTTATCACGAATCCGTTTTCCATAGAACAAATAGGAGCTAATCACAGCAATGGCACGGAAGCTGACGAACCAATGGACGTTGAAGCAGGTCAGTTTGAGGATGCAGAAGAGGACCCATAAATTGAGATTATAAAAACATATGCTGACACGCATTTAGTATTACTTTATATGATTATCGATTTCATATATTTCGGTAGATATGTAATATCGTTATTGCAAGCTATAAGACAAAACTGCGTCGAACGTAAAAGCACCTAACATTTATTTATATTCATTTTGTACATGGTGATAATTTCTTAGGTAAAAAATAAATAGGTATACATTAAATATAACTGATCATTTTGTATATGCACAAATAGTTAATAATTCAATTTCTTCTATCATTAAATCTTACCTATGATGGGAAAAATGCATTTTGCATTGACAATTTTTATAGAAGTATTTATTTGTGCACAAGAGTTCTTAGTCATGATGAGCATATTATATGAAACATTAGAAAATAAGATTAATCATAAGTATTACATCGAAGTATTTGGAGAACTATTATTCTCAGTATATTACGATTTTACTCACTTGATTGTAACGGTTCCTAACATTTTTTTACATGCAATCGTGCATCCATTCACATATTATCCAACAATACTACTCTTAAAGCTAATAACAAAACGAAGAAAAGACGAATCTATACAAACAATAGATATTACGTCTTTAATTAAAAGTAGAAGATATGGTGTATAATTACAATTGCACTGTTTCACATTGGTCGAAATTCCATGGAGTGAGACTACACGGTGCTCACAAAGTTCAAAATAATTACTTTTTAGAGCAACTGCCGCATGGATTTACCGAATTTTTTTTGGACCGAATATAAGATCAGCATCCGGTGCGCCTTTAGGATGATTATACTTTTGTCGTCGTTCTCTGTTTAGATTTACTGTTACCGGTCGTGTACCTTGATTTATAGTTTCTTGATAATCTTCCTCTTCTTGTCTTTCTGTTATATTCAGAGTTAATCTTTTTACACGTTCTTTCTCTTCCTTTTGTTCTTGTTCGCGATTTCTAAGATTCATAGCTAATTCTGATGATACTGGCACAGCTAAATTTTTATACTGTTGTTTATTACCCTTCCTTAGCATAAGTATGAAGTCCACGGTAGAATTATCAGATGATTGCACTTGCAATTGTTCGTACGTTTTTTTTGTACTTTTTATATGTAATGGTACAGATATATCAACTTGTTGCGGCTTAACAGCGTCACGCATTCTATCTTGTATATTATCAGAAACCATTTTATCAAGCGCAGAAAGAAAATCATCATCTTCGGGACAAGTCATCTTTTTTGGACCTGCTGGGAGAGCAGCATTTAATTCAGTACCATCCATTATAACTCCTTCAGTACCACCTTCTGATAGACTTTGATCTCCTTGAGTATTTTCCTGAGTTCCCATGGTATCGTCTCTTTCCGCTTCTGCTGTCCAATCTTCTTCAGATTGTGCTTCTGAACAATCTTCAGATTCTTCAAAATGTAAATCTCCCATTCCTTTAGCATCACCACTTCCATTTCCGGATGTCACAAGCAATTCTTCATCTCCTTCTACGATTACACTCATATCAGAATCTCCCTCTGTATGTTCAATGTCTTCTGTAGCGGTACTTCCTAGGGATGGATACAATATATTCCTTAATTCTTCTATAGCACATTGTGCCTCTTTATAACTTTGAAAAAGTTGCATTTTTGGTCTAAGCATTGTCAACGTATCTCGATACATATAATCTATTCCTACTGGAAAGGGATTTTCAGCAGTCCATATAGGATCTGTATATTTAAACCAATAATAATTTTGAAAGAATACCAAAAAGTAGTCGAGCTTTTTCTTACTTGAACCTCCACTAAAGTATTGTCCACAGGTTTCTAAAAGTGTACATACTAATCTAATTCTAAATAAGTGATCGGGTGGATCAAGAACACTTGGAACGGAATGATCCATGCTGACACCGAATGTAATTAACAGATACAAAGTTCTAAAGATATCACCACTTTCAACCATACGATAATTATATAATTCTCCAAGATACTTAACCATGGCAATGCGACGTTGATTGTATTTAGGCAAATTAATTTCCATACACAGTCTTATGTCTTCTAATACACCATCTACCACATGAGGACCTATTGTTTCATAATGTGCTACTAGTCCAGCTAACAAACTTCCAACACATCGAATATTTAAATATTTTACATTGTATGCAGCAGTGAGACATTTTATAGCATACGAAGATACACTTTCATCTTCCCAGTCTAACTTCCTCATCCATTTAAGTACCTTATCCGTATTTGTTTTAGAAAGATCTTGATAGAGAAGTTTCCTAATGAATTCATGAATGGGAGGTCTATCTTTTTTAGATACTCCACCAGTTGATTCAGGAGGATTTACAAAGTAATATGCATTTTCAATTATTGTTACGTAACGGGAATCTAATGCAGTAACAGCCTTCTTACGCATCATCTGTTCCAAATAGACCTTTGTTCTTTGATGAGAATCAGGAGAACAAAAGAGATATCTTCCACAAGTCTCTAACAAATTACATGCCATCTCAATATGATGGTGAGTAAAATCATGAAGTAATACTTTCAGACAATATAATGCTTCTATTTTTGAATAAAGTTTAAATTTTACAAGCTCTCCTATGTAGCGTACCACTTTTATCTTTGATTCAATATTAATTTGATCCTTTTTTCGGACATGATATTTGAAATCATGTTTCAGCATTAAACACAAATCATTTGCTACATCTGGCATTACAGGATATAGAATTGCAGCTAAACGAGAATAGAATGGCAGCAAATCTAAGCGTATCCTAGAAACACCAAATAATGCTTTTACTAATTTTTTTTTATTATGCTTTGTATTCAAATTTATAAGAAAATCAACTGCTGCATTATCAATCATCTCGCGATTGACACAATTTGGCAAGTGACTAAGAAATGCATCCAACAATATTTTATTACTTATGTTGGAAACTTGAGGTTCCTCTGTTTCCACTTCTGGTTCATCCACTTTTTCAGTCTCTTCTAATTCGTCAAACGTTATCTCTTCATCCAAAGTTTCTTCCGTAATAGGAACATCAGGTTTTGGTACTTCTTTCAAATATGATCCTGGTAAAAATACTGTTAAATCAGGCAATACTTCATAAAATCGTCTTGTTTCTTCATCTCCCCACATATCTTCCAAAATGCTATTTTCTTCTCCTTCATTAATCATTTTTAATGTTTCCTCAGCTTCTGCCTTCATTTCAATATCTACAGGAAGTTCAGGTATTGGTTCATCTAAGGTATCAGAGTAACTTTGTACTCCATTAAGGAGACGTTCATAAGATACTTGAAGGGATTCTAATTTCTCTTTTCTTTCTGCACTTAATTCACCTCTAGTTTGTAAAATTTTACGATTTTGTTTTTCAAAAGCTTGAAGTTCTTTGTGTTCTTTCAATAGATGTTTACACAATGAATTATAATAATCTCGTAATAAGAATCTTACATTTTGTTGTTTATCAGGAGAAAGTAATTTGCTTTTAGGTATCGCGATATTTAATTTTTCAGATAATTCCCTTACCCTTCTAGGGACAAGACCTGCATAATCTTCTCCACAATGACGGCAAAAACTTAATATAATGCTTGCATTATTGTGTTCCTCTTTATCCATGTTAATTAAAACTGTTAATACAGAGCCAAGAAGTGGTAAACCCTGTTTGTGGGTAAAAATCCCAGCGTTTACAAGTTCTGCGTAAAATCGTAAATCTACTCTCAGTTTACTTGGATTAGCAATTTTTTCTCCAATTTTTAAGGATAGTATTCTTTGCCAGTTTTCGAAGAAGTGAGCAGAAAACTCTGCATATGTCTGATGTAAAAAGCTGCAAGCTTTAATTGCTGACGATATATCATTCATTTTCAATTTAGCGTCAACTAATGCAGTAGCAACTTCACTAACATATTTTGTTAAATTTAAATTAGCCATATCTTTCAGAACAGCATCTAATTGAGTCATACTAAAATTTTTAAGTTTCTTGACAAACGTTGTATTTCTCTTAAGACTGGAGTCCAATTTACTGAAATATGTGTCTGGTGGTCTTGTAGGATTCAAATTAGCAGCCCTAATTTCTTCTTTGTTTGTTAATCTTTGTTCAGTTTCCTTTACATACTCCAGTAAATACTGTCTATCTTCTTCTGACACTGCATCAGGTTCAGCAAGTACCTCTACTTCTTGCCCAACATTATCTGTTTCCGACATGTTTAAGTATCTACGATAGAAGACAATAAAAATTTTTTTATTTTAAATATTTGATAGAATGTCTGATAGAAATAATAATAAAAAATAGAAATTTATTTCTTTTATAAAGTTTCTAGAGAAGATACATTACAAATATACATTGTATCGTTTCATTTGTATTTAATCTTACTTCCAATATGAAAATAATTTGTCTTAGAAAATTTATAGGTTAAATATGTTTATTTGTACACAAAAAATAATGAAGAAAATGAAAATATAATATAACGATTAGTCTGCACGATTTCTTGGCTAAATATCAAAATGTATAAATATTTATACTCTTATTATTTTAAATTTTATTTAACAGGTTAATATTCCTTTACTTACATTCTGGAAACGTAATAAGATCTTATATTAAAAAGATGGACAGTGTAAGTATGCGGCTTCTCTTTTTGTAAGATAGTAAACGGTGTATGTAATGATGCGGATATGCAAGAGCGCACTCTATTGTAGATACGTCAAAATTATGTGAACTGAAATATTTATCGTTTTACGATTAAATTTAATATTTGATATTTTTCAGATAAACTTATAATCAGTAATTGATAAAATCCATTAAAACTTTTTCTGAATTAAATGTATGCTATTGTTGCACGTGCATCTTATTACGTATTATATTACGAATGGTCGAGTTTTATCACGTCGAAGTTTCGTGTGTTAACGTTATCAACTTAAAAAAATGTACATACAATATAAAATAAAGATAAGACTTAATTAAGATACAATTAGTAATAGGAAAAATTATATAAAAAATTAATTATAAAGATTTAAAGAATATGAAAGCAGTAATACAGCGCGTAACAAGTGCTTCTGTTACAGGTTATATATATATTATATATATATATAGTATAAATTAATTATAAAATATGTTATCTTTACATATTCTGATTTTAGTGGATGATAAAGTTATTAGCAGTATTGGAAATGGGCTTTGTATATTAATCGGTATAACAAGAGGTGATACTTTGGCTGACATAAAGTATATGTACTTATTGTATTTTTCCATTTAAATAATATGTATTAAAATCTCACTTTACAAAATATTTTGTCATTCATTTTGTATAATGCTTTTGTAGAGTAAAAAAAATCTTAAATATAAAGGTTTTTGAGAATGACAACAAGAAATGGAGTGCCAGTGTTATGGATAAACAGTACGAAATTTTGTGTATCAGTCAATTTACATTGTATCATGTTTTGAAAGGAAATAAACTTGACTTCCATAGAGCAATGCCAGCACAAGAGTCGGAACCATTTTATAAAAATTTTTTGAACGAGTTGGGTAAAAACTATAAACCAGAACTAATTAAAGGTAATTATTTTAATTTAATTATTATGAAAGAAAAATACTTGGTATATTGTAAGTTATGAAAAGAATAAAGGATTATAATATTTATGTAATTTAATTGTTTTATATAGATGGTATATTTGGAGCTATGATGCAAGTTAGTATACAAAATAATGGACCTGTTACTTTAGAAATAGAATCTCCAATTAAACCTGTTAAAGATAGTACTGAAAAACTTGATAAAAATGATTCTGCAGAATAAATAATTATTAATTTGTATATATATCTTGATCAATTTTATTTATTTCACCAATATTCTATTAACTACTTTAATCTATGAAATAATATAAATATAATGAGAAAATATAAAAGAATAGAGATATGTTTTCTGTAATAATGTTTACCTGTTTACTGAAACTCCAAAAACTATTTAACATGATTGACCTTTTCTAACTCATCTGGTGTAAATCGTAAAACTGTAGATATAGCATTTAATATATGTCGCTTACTTGATGAATCATTTGTAGTTAAATAATTGATAAGTACATTTTTTAAATATTCTAAATTTGCTCCTTCTCTAGATTTACATGCTTCCAATCTGAATCGTAAGAACATGTAAAAAATATATATTTGCTATTTGTATATATTAAATAATTGTGAATGATCAAATACCTTGCCACTTGTGTTTGTACAGTTTTTAATTCTTCTTTATGTTTCTCAGTTACATGAAGCAATTGTCTTTCTTTTTCTCTTAATAATGCCTCCAATTCTAATATTCTCTTTCTAGTCGATGATATCTGCACTTCATGTCTTGCTAATTCTTGAGTATAATGCAATATAGGAGGACTATCATTATTTAATAATCCTGTTACTATATCACCTGAGGATTCTGATTTATTTTCGGATTTTATTACACTTCTTTCACCTTCCCGGAAAGAAGGATCTTTTTTTGGTATTAATGCATGAAATGATGCTTTCAATGTTAAGATTTCTTTCTCTTTTTCTTGAACAAGTGCGACGGATCGTTCTCTTTGACGCAGTAATTGTTGTTCTAATGTACATATTTTACTACGAAATTCATTTTCCTTTTGTGATAGTACATGTTCTGATTTGGCACGTTCTTCTTGTAATAACTGTAAATTTATAAATTTTGATATGTATCATCATTTTATATTAAAAAATATATATATATCTATATATATTTTAACATTAATTTACACACACATACGTCGAATATGTATGTTAAAAAATTTACCTGTTGGTAATAATCTATTTTTATCTGCAATTCTTTTTCTTTCTGTATTAATTTGTTATTTAATGTACGTATTCTTTCTTCTAAATTGTTATTATGAGTTTTAAGTAAATGTAATTGAGTTTTACTATTTTCTTTATCACGTAAATCCATTAAGTTGTAAGTTTGTTGATGTCCTTTACGTAAAAGACTTGTATCAACATCGTATTTAGTTAGTACTTGCTCTTTGTGCATTTTAAATTCTTGTAATAGAGTTTCATACTTTTCTTTATATTCAGAATCTTTGTATTTACCATTTAACTCTAAATGTTTTAACAATGCTGTAAGTTCAACATAGTTACAATTTATTTAAAAATTCAATTTTTTATGCATCTGTTAATTTAATTTTAACTGTTAATAATTTACTTACATTCGACATAAGCTGAGTCATCCTTTTTATTGTCTAAATATAATAAATGTCCATATAGCATTTTTATTTTAGAAATTATTTCTTCTGGTTCGTTTGGCACATTGACACATTCTTTGTGTTCTACATCTTGTATATTAGATAATTGGTCCTTAAGATTTTGAATAGAACGTTGATCTTGTTGCCTTAATCTATCATATTCTCCTACTGTTTCAGAAAGTTCAGCTAAGCGAGATTCTAAACCAGCTACTCTTGTTTCATGAGTCATAGCTAATGTTCTAGCTTGTTGCTCTGCAGTTGCTGCTCTTCTTTGTTCCTTAATGATTTAACAATAAAACTGAATTATATAGTGTAGTTTGAGATATAATAAATGGTATGACATAATATTATTTACTTCAAGTATAGCATAACGATGTTGCTTCTTCATAGCAACCATTTCAGCTTGCAATGAAAGAAGAAGAGGTGGTGTTTCTTTAGCTGCTTCCTCTGCTTGTTTTAACTTATTTTTGGTTATTTCTAATTCTGCTTCGAGAATTTTACATTGTGTTTTATTGGCAAATAAATTTTTCAATTGCTGTTCTAACTGCTCTTTATTACGAAGTTCTTCGTTTAATATCTTTTGTAGTTCCCTGAAAAACTTATTACGTTATAAAGACATAATGAGCACATTTACATTAATCACCGTTGTACTTGTACTATTACATACTTTATTGTAGACGCATGATTTGCTCTTTCTTTTTCTCTTTCATGGCGTTCCATGATTAATTTACACTTCACATGTTCTATTTCAGATATATTGTGATTTTGCCCTTTTTTTAATTTTTCCTTTAATTCTCTAATTACTTTCTCACACTATATAACAAAGATTATTGTAAGACATATGTTAAACATTTAGGTAGAATTATTAGAAATTTATGTAAATTACATGGTTCTACATTTATATATTTTATAAAATTCATAATCACATAATATAGAAATAATATCAAATAGTAGTCAATATTTCTGAAAGTATTTTACAATATCTTACTTCCTCACGTTCCATTCTTAATTGTTTTCTGTCATTTTGAAAATTAGCTTCCATCTTTGATTTTTCTGCGGATAATGTAGCCAAAGAATTCATTAAAGTTTCTAATTGATTCTTTAATTGTTTTACTGTTTCTGTATCTCGTTGTACAGTCGATGATTGCTAGATTATATTATAAGCATCAATGTATTAAAATATATTATAAAAATTGTTTATACGCAATACAAAAAATTATTTACCTGCCCATCGATATCTTCTATATTTTTGCTTTTTTCTGAAGATTTATTGGTTTCTGCTTGTTCTTTATTTATATTTGTTGATTGAATATCAGTAGATTGAGTATCTAAAATATGAGAAAATATATAAAAAGAAAATTTTGTATAGTTTAAAAAATTTGCAAATAAAAGTTAGTTTGGTAAACTTAATAAATATATGTTACTACTGATTTATAAAGTATACTTTTTCGTATTAACTTAAAAATTACTTTCTGATGCAGATGAAATTTGTTCCTCCTTATGATTTTCATTTTTTCCCATTTTTTTTTCATTTATATCACCCATTATTCTTAACTTGTAACTTCACGTATATAAGATTTTATAGAAATGATAAATTCCTAATTAATTATATTACTTCTATCATTATAGAAAGAGTTCATTGAAATTGTTTGATAACTGAAATCATAATTATAATAGTATTATATATCAAAGAATAAAATATAATAATATTGTAACATTAATAACATTGTTAAAAGCTGTCAATAACATATAACTCACGAGTTTTATTTGCGTCAAGTAATACATCATAATGTATCAAAGATTATATAATCGAGATATTGTTAGGTTACTTTTATTATTGTTGAGCATTAATATTATAAATATAATAATATAACAAATTTATACATATATATATTTTCTATCTAATAGTGTAAAATCAGACATTTCTAGTCTGTAAAAGGATAATACCCTTTCCGGATTTTTATAACTACGTTATTGAGCTTTGAGTTTTATCGATTCGCCATCTGGCGAGAAAATTTTCAAGTTAAAATTATATATTTAAAATCTTGTTTTGCATGTCCAAACTTGAGTTAAATATTTCAATACATAAAGACAACGTGTATGTATATGTATATAGTAAACCACATTGATGTATATTAAAATTAATAGTTTAAAATTTAGTGTAGATGGCGACCTGATCGTTTACATTGAGCTCTTAGGACCGTATATTTAGGGTCCGAAGAAATTTCAATATGCGTAAAGAATTTTAGAAAAAATATTCATATAAATCATATTGAATCTTTTTTATTAGTTGTAATACTTACCATAGTAATAAAATTTTTAATATATATATAATTAACATGTCGGATATAGAATATATCTATATATCTAACATATCTAACTATTTTGATAAACAATTATAACAATAAATAATAAGAATTATTCTCGACAAAAAAAAATTGCCACTGCAATCATTAATAAATTATTTGTAACATTTCCTTGTATGTACCTAATTTATATATAACTAATTATTTTAACA